>NW_006399815.1:15919982-15921497 GCF_000299155.1 Elephantulus edwardii | reverse complement strand
CCAGGGACTGGTCCTTCCTGGTCACATGCCCAAAGTATGTGAGACGGAGCTTCAAAATCCTAACCCCCCTTGGTTTCATCCCCTCTAAGACAGAACTATTTGTTTTCCTGGCGGTCCATTGTATATTCAAGACACTTCTCCAGCACCACATTTCAAAGGCATCAATTCTTCTGTCATCTCAGTCATTGTCCAGCTCTCTGATGCATGGCCTGGATTAGATGTATTAGTCTTGGGAAAACAGTAGAACTGAATAATATATATATCTGTAATGATTGTCCACCATGAGCCTACATGTTTTAATAATCTTCCGTTTAATCTCATAATCTATAAAATAACTTAGTAAAGAGAAAGGAAAAAAAAAAGCTTGTGTAAAGTTAGGATTTGTACCCATCTGTTTTCTTCCATGATACCAAGTGGATTTTAGAAGTGTGTGTTTTACAGACAACTGTTAAGTACAAATAAAAGTAACACAGACATAATGTTTCGATGCCCTTGAATTGATTCAGGCTCATGGCAACCCCACATCCAGCAGAAGCACTGCCTCATCCTGACAGTAAGTATTCGTGAATCCATTGTTGCAGTCTCTGTTTCAGTCCATCTCTTTGAGGATCTTCCTTTTTTTCACTGATCCTGAGTCATGTATAATGTTATTCACGGTACCTGCTGATAATATGTCAAAAGTAAGTCAAGTCTTGCTATCCTCAAATCTAAAACACTGGTTATGTTATCTCCATGATAGATTTGCTTGTGCTGGCATATTTAGTATTTTTGCCACCACTGTATTTCAAATTTGTGTAAGATGATTATTTTTCTATCAGTTGTTGAAAGTAGTTCACAGCTTTTTTGCAACCCCAGTTGAAAAGGGATTATGTGAGACTTGATGACCACAACTACAAAGGCTAACTTAGCAGGAAAAAATCCTGTCAAGAATATAGTAAGCTTTGGCAGAGAAGATCTACTTGATAAGAAATGGGCAACTTGGAAGACCATGATTGAGCTCATAATCTTGTTATATATTCAACTATATTACAAGTTTTTCTTCCCTAATGTTCCTATGGTGTTGAGGACTTTGGTTCATAGGGTCGCTATGAGTCACCAGTGACTCAACGGCATTTAACAACAACAATGTTCCTATGGATTTTCAAAGGGGAGGAAAATGTGTAGAGCTTTTGTTCTTTGTAAACACTCATGACAGTTAAGCATATTAGGTTGCTAAATGAACGAGTACAATAAGATGGACATGATATCCAAGAAAGATGGTTCATTACCAATAATTTAATCTTTACACTCTTTTGTTGTATGCTGTCAAATAGGAACTGACTTCTAGAAAACCGTCCAGTGATCTCTCAGAGGCTCTAGATTCCATGGAAATGAAATCTAGACCAAGAGGCAGTTGTTAGAACATAGCAGGGTAACACTGTATGGTTCAGAATTGGGAAGGTTGTATGCCAGGGATGTGTCCTGTCTCCGTACCTTTTCAACCTGTATGCAGAGCAGATTATCCGGGAGGCTGGG
>NW_006399815.1:15899319-15919105 GCF_000299155.1 Elephantulus edwardii | reverse complement strand
GTTGTATGCTGTCAAATAGGAACTGACTTCTAGAAAACTGTCCAGTGATCTCTCAGAGGCTCTAGATTTCATGGAAGGATATTACCCATCTTCTGTGTAGTAGCTGGTGAATTCAAAGGACGTTCCTTTGGGTTGACAGTGTATGTAGCCCCTTATCACTAGACCACCAGAGATAGCTGTCATTACCCTAACCTCCATAACAATGCCTACTCAGAATATCTATAAGCTTGCTTTTGTAATTGTGATCCATTTTCACTGCTAGTGGTCTGCTTGTGATAGGATTGGTGCTCCTGCTTAATGAATTTCCGAATATCCTACCTCATCTAAAACCAAACACATTTCTGTTGAATGTTGTTGTTAGGTGCCATTGAGTCGAGAACAGCACATAGCAATCCTATGAACAAGAGACCTGAACTCTGTTCTATCCTGTGCCATCCTCACTTGCTGACACACAAGAGCTCATTGCAGGAGGCACCACATCAGTCCATCTGGTTGAGGGTCTTCCTCTCCTTCACTGACCCACCACCCTTCCAGCATCACATCCTCCTCCAAGGAATAGCCCCTTCTAGAAACATGGACCTGCCACAAAGCAACCTTCCATTGGGTTGCCAATGTTGTAAGAAGACTTCATCTTCTTTCCTTGGAACTAAACAGTTGAGCTTTTGTCTAGCAGGTCAACACAAAACATGAGATAGTATGATAGCTTTCATACCTCACAGAATGTAGCATTGACAGGAGGGAAGCTTGGCCAGCAGTGAATGAGAGTTGTCTGGGGCAGTGAATGTAGACTTAATTGTTTTCTACTGTTCAACAACTGGCTTAATTTTTATCAGCCTATATATCAGACTAAAAAGAAAAAATATCCTCTGAACAGCTAAGCAGTGGTGACAATGTTCTGATAAAATTGGTATGGCTTCTATATTTCTAGGTTAATGTTAGTGTGGTTAGATAACCTTGAAATTTTAATATGTATTTTTATATTATTTTTTACTGATCTGCCTTCAAAGTTCATATATGTTCTGTTTCACACTACTCTTCATATTGTGTTTCATAGAGTTCTCAAGCATTATTAGGGTTTATAGAATTAATCACCATTGGACCTTATCTATCATTTCTCTGTCTTTTCACCCAGATCTTTTCCATTTCCTTCCCCGCTTCTCCACTCACCAAAGTCTATGAGCCTGTGATTTTGCCCCTACCCATCCTCGCCCCTCCACTCCTACCCTTTTTCCCCTTGGGTTCCCATGTATGTATGATTGTATTGAGGCATGTTTTTTTAATGTACACTCCATGAGAACTTGAAAAGGGTATGCATTCTGGAGCCATTCAGTTTTACCTGAAAAAAAACCCAAAACAAAATACAACCCTGCCCTTGGGAGCTCTGGTGGTAAACTGCACAGCAATCCCAAAGCATGCGGTTCGAATCCACCCTCTGCACAGCAAGAGAAGGATGGGCAATCTCCTCCGGTTTATTGCCTCTGAAAACCTGCCAGATGGTCAGCTGTGGGTCATGGGTTGCTTCTGACTCAACAATTCTGCAACAACAACTTTTCCCTTAAGTCCATTCAAAAATATTGATGAGAGGAGACTTCCTGCCTTCCATAAAGGTGCTAATGGACTTGAAGTCCTGACTTTGGGTTAGCAGCCTAGCAGCTGAACACAGTGCCATTGTTGTTATGTGCTGTCAAATTGCCTGCGACTCATAGTGACACTATGTACAACAGCCCTAAACCCTGCTCTATCTTGTGCTAATCTTAGTGTCTCTGACATCTGCCACCGTTACCACACACACTGAATCCATCTCATCGAGGGTCTTCCTCTCCTGCACTGTCCCTCTACCCTCCCAAGCATGACGTTCCTCTCCAAGGACTGGTCCCTCCTTGCAACATGTCCAAAGTATGTCAGGTGAAGCTTCAGAATCCTGTTCTTTCTCTTAGTAGTCCATGGTATATTAAGTACTCTTCTCCAGCACCACAGCTCAAAGGCATCAATTCTTCTATTATCCCTAGTCATTGTTCACCTCTTTGATGCATAACAAGTGATTGCAAAGACCATGGCCTGTATCAGATACACTTTAGTCTCCAGACTGACATCGTTGCTCTTCAATACTTTGAAGAGGTCTCTGACAGCAGACTTTCCCATCACAATATGTCTTTTAATTTTCTGGCTGCTGGTGCCAAGAGTGTTGATTGTAGAGTCAAGCAAATTGAAGCTGATAACAATCTCAGTCTCTTCAGCATCTATCATGATGCTGCCAATCAGCCCAGTGGTGAAAATCTTGATGTGGAGCTTCAATCTATATTGAAGGCTGCAGTTCTTGACCCTCTGCAGCAAGTGCTTCAGGTCTTCCGCACAGTGCCTATAGTATTCTATAAATAAAAATCACATCAAGTTGCTTAATTCAAATCTAGAACCTTACTGATTTGTTTCTAGATAGTTTTTTCAAATAGTATAGAAATACGGTGAAATCTCAAATAGTGTGGGATTTGACCATCTATTTCTAAACTTTTGTGTGTATTTTGAAGTGTTTTCACGCACATAAACAGTTAAGATAGGCTTGTCTATCTGTGTTTCATTGACTATGCAAAGGCATTTGACTGTGTGGATCATAACAAATTATGGCTGACTCTGAGAAGAATGGAAATCCCAGAACACTTGATCATTCTAATGTGAAACTTATACTTGGACCAGGAGGAATCATCAGAACAGAGCAAGGGAACACTGCATGGTTCAAAATTGGGAAGGGCATACGCCAGGGATGCATCCTATCTCTATACCTTTTCAACCTATATGCAGTACAGATTATCCGGGAGGCTGGGCTCTATGAGGAGAAATGTGGGGTCAAGATTGGTGGATGATATATCAACAATCTGCGCTATGCAGATGACACAACCCTGCTTGCTGAAACTAAGAAGGACCTGAAGTACTTGCTGCAGAGGGTCAGGGACTGCAGCCTTCAATATGGATTGAGGCTCAATGTCAAGAAGACAAAGATTCTCACCACTGGACCAATTGGCAGCATCAGGATGGATGGTGAAGAGATTGAGATTGTTCACAGCTTTAGTCAGCTTGGCTCCACAGTCAATACTCTTAGAGCCAGCAGCCAGGAAATTAAAAGACATATTGCGATGGGAAAGTCTGCTGTTAGGGACCTCTCCAAAGTGCTGAAGAGCAGTGGTGTCTCTCTGGAGACTAAGGTGCGTCTGATACAGGCCATAGTCTTCGCAATCACCTGTTAAGCATCAGAGAGTTGGACAATGACTAGGGAGGATAGAAGGAGAATTGAAGCCTTTGAGCTGTGGTGCTGGAGAAGAGTATTGAGAATACCATGGACTGCTAGGAAAACAAACAGATTTGTCCTGGAAAGTGTTAAACTGGGTGGCTCCTTGGAGGCAAGGATTCTGAGGCTCTATCTAACATATTTTGGACGTGTTGTAAGGAGAGACCAGTCCTTGGAGAAGGACATCATGCTTGGGAGGGTGGAGGGACAGCGCAGGAGGGGAAGGCCCTTTATGAGGTGAATTGATTCAGTGACTGGGATAATCGGGATGGGAGTGTCAGAGACAGTGCGATTGGCACAGGACAGAGCAGAGTTTAGGGCTGTTGTACATAGGGTCGCTATGAGTTGCAAACGACTCAACGGCACGTAACAATAACAGCATCCTTGAAAAGTGGGCTTTGTTTTTGATTCCTGCGAGATAATCTTTAAAAAAATTAATTTTCTCTAATAATTATAAACTACTTTGATGATATTTTATCTGTAGCTCATAGCAACCCCATGTACAATAGCTCTGAACTTTGCCCTATTCTGAGGTAGTCTTACTGACTCACACACCTTCTCCTATGACCCCAGTTACTGTGTCAGTCCATTTCATTTGGATCTTCTATCCTGTCCCTCCACCATTTAAGCATGGAATTCTCCAAGTACTCATCCCTGCTGGTGCCCAGAGTAAGTGAGACAGAGCTTCAAACTCCTTGCCTCCAAAGAGAAACATGATTTCACGTTCTCCAAGACAGACATGTTCGTTCTCTTGGTGGTCCATGGTATGTTATGTTGAATATTGTTCTTCAGTACCACAATTCAAAGGCATCGATTCTTCTCATATCATCCTTAGTCATTATTGTACAGCTCTCTAATGAATTGTAGACCATACCTAATCTAACAGGTTATGCTAATGAGAAAATATAATTAGTAATACTTTTGAAATAGTCTTTTGTTAATAGTCACATAAGTTTACGCTTACTCTTAATATTAAATAATCTTTTTTTGCTCTTAATACTTTAAATATTTTATGTTCAAAGTAGATCAGTTGTTTACAACAAGTTGTTAGGATTTGTTTATTTGTTGTTAGTCTGATTCTTTCTGCTGTTTAATTGGAGAGTTTGCCTTTATGTATTTAATATGGCTAGATTAAGTCTTACCATTTTGGGTTTGGTGTTTTGTTTTAGTTTTAAATTTGCCCCAGGTCTTTTAAATTTTACAAAGTAGCTTTATAAATGTATAATTACATGAGTTAATCACCCATTTTTCTAAGTTAAGGTATGAATGGTTTAACCACAACAGTTCAAAATATAGAACATTCTTA
This sequence comes from Elephantulus edwardii, assembly GCF_000299155.1. Lineage (NCBI taxonomy): Eukaryota > Metazoa > Chordata > Mammalia > Macroscelidea > Macroscelididae > Elephantulus > Elephantulus edwardii. Next base: position 15,914,519 of record NW_006399815.1, on the reverse strand, counting down.
TCAGCCTCCCCCCCAAATCTCTTGCCCTTTTGCATCTTTTATCCTTTTTCTTCCCCTGAGCATAGATCTATTTCTATCACAATAGTTTTGCTTTTAAAAATAATTTTTATATAGTTGTTGTGTGCCCTCAAATCAGAACCAACCCATAGCAGACCCTCCAGCTAGTTTTCAGGGGCAGTAAATCTCAGGGGAGGAGATTGCCCATCCTTCTCCCACAAAGCAACTGCTAGCTTTGAACTAAATTCCTTTGAGATTTCAGGACTTTTCTGCCTTTGGTTCTTTTACTCGGTATAATGCATACTGGATGGTGGACATTACCCATCCTCTGTCATCAAGTTGATTCAAACTCATAGGAACCCTGCAGGAGAAAGTAGAACTGCCCCAAAGGATTTCTGAGACTGAACACCTTTATGGGAGCAGATACCTTTTTCATTCTCCACAGAACTCCTGGGTTCTGTGAGTAGCCCAGCACTTAACCCACTGTGCCACCAGAGCATTATAAATGTCAGACTTTAGGGTAACATGTAGGTTTTTCTTTTTATGAATAATACTGCTATGAACAATAGGGTATATGTTTATGTAAGTGTTCTTTATTCTTTGATAACTATAAGAAACCTACTAGGTTTTCCCCCCTCCCTCCCAAAGTAGCTGTACCTACATTTTTACCAGCAACATATGGAAGATCCCATTATTCCATGTTCCCACAAACTCTTGCTAGATTCCGTTTTGGTCACTTTGTGGTTTCTGTTGTTCAGTGTTTTGGTCACTTTAGTAGATATGTAATTGGATCCCATTGTGCTTTAATTTGCATTTGGTTCCTGTCAACTGACACTGAGTAATTTTTTTTTAAATTACCATTGGCCATTTCTTTATCTTCACCGTGGACTATCTCTTCAAATCTTTTACACCTTTGAAAAAACTAGCTTGTTTCTCTTATTTAGTTTTTAGTTGTAAATTACTTATTTAAGAAAAACATTTGACCCTTCAATAAAGCTGCCTTAAGCTTTCAAAAATAAAAAAGAAAATCATTTGAATACAAGTCCGTTTCAGGCCAAAAAGTCCACCCTACTAGTTTATATTTTTCTAGGTGGTGCTTTCAGTGTACTATGTAAGAAGTTTTTGTCAAATCCATGCCACAAATATTTTTTTCTGCTTATTTAAATCTAGAAGTTTAAAAATCATGGCTATCATGTTTAAGCTGATGATTTATTTTGTATGTAAAGTTAGTGAGGTGATGGCTGTTTTTATTTGAGGTTTTTTTAACATGAATATTCAGTAATTTTCCACTGTTAGAGATTAAGTTGTGTCCTCTTAAAACATATGTTTCAGTCTCAACCCCTGTACCTGTTCAAACATGTTTCTTTTTGCAAATGGAGGAGGGAGCAGTACTTTTGTTTTACAATGATACAATAACAGTGTAATCAAATAAAATTGGTACTGTTGTTGTTGTTAGGTGCCATGGAGTTAAGTATCATATCGACCCTATGAACCACAGACATGAATCTTGCACTATCCTGTGCTGTCCTATTTTCCTTTGATATACTTGAGCCTATTGCTTTAGTCACCAGGTCAATGCCATTGTGGGTTTTCTCACTTTCTCTGACTTTCCACCTTTCCTAACAACAAATCCAGAGTAGGAGAGGTGAAACCTCACCATCTTTGCCTCCAAGGATCTCTCTGGCTGTGCTTTTTCTGAGAGTTCTCTGTTTGTTCTTTTGGTGTCCATAGCATATTCAGTACTCTTATCCAGCACCAAAATCAAAAGACATGTTGCACTGGAAAGGTCTGCTGTCAAGGACCTCTGCAAAATACTAAGGAACAATGACAGCAGTTTAAAAATTGAAGTATACCTGATTCAAATCATTGTCTTTTCTATCACTTGTTATGTATGTATCTGATAGCTGAACAGTGAATAAAGATAACCAGAAGAATTGAAGCATTTGAGTTGTGGTGTTGGAGAAGAGTACTAAACATCCCATCGATTACAAAAAGAATGAACAAATAGGTGTTGAAAAAAGTGAAGCCAGTATGGCCCTTAGAGGCAAGGATGACAAAACTCTCACATACTTTAAGCATGTTGTTTGGTGGGGTTATTCCTTGGAAAGAGGCATCAGGCTTGGAAAGGCAAAGGGTCAGAAAAGGGGAGAAAGACCATCAATGAGATGGGTTGACACACTGACTGCAGCCCTGGGCTAATGTATATCAGAGGTGATGAGGACAGCACAGGACAGGATACAGTTTAGATCTGTTATTCATAGATAGGGTCACTGTGAATCATAACACAAGGGCACCTAACAACAACAAAACCCCTCAATCACTTGTGAGTTATGAGAAGACTGGATTAAATACACACAAAAAGAACAATGTTCTGTAAATCTTGTCTGTCGAAGACCACAGAATCCATAGGGCTACCAACGAGGAGCAAATCAATTCAGCCAATATCCTGATTTGAACTTTTAACCTCAAAATTGTGAAAAAATAGATTTCTGTTCTTTAAAGCCTCATTCTAGAGATAATTGCATGCTGTGTGTTGCAATAGTACTCAGTAAACAACCACAGATGATGCTGTTGAAAAGACTACTACTTTCATTCCGTTTAATTACTTGACACTTTAGTTAAGAGGGAGCTCTGGTGGCGTTGTGATAGGGAGTTGCACCACTAACCCAAAGGCTGAGCTTCTCTGGAGGTTCAAATTCACTACCGCCCAGAGAGGAAGATGAGCAGTCTCCTCCCATGTGATTTACCGCCTCCTAAAGCTTGTTGGAGGGTTTCCTATGAATTGGTTCTGACTCAATATCAGAGAGTTTGAGAAGTTTTTAAGTGTAAAAAAAAAACCCCAAAGCCCCCAACATTTATGTTTGTTTCTATTTCTGAACTTTGCTTCAAAAAAAGTTGAATGTAGTGTAATATTTAATTTGAAAAATCATGTTAATATCTTTGCTTAATGAAATGAACATTTCTAATATTTTATTAGCAAAAATTAAAGTGATTTTAATTCTCTAGTGGAAATAACGGATGGGTGGCTAACTCCTTTTAAAATTCATTGCTTTTGTTTCACTCCAGGTGGCACTCTTGGACATGTTTTTCAGTTGCTAGGCAGACAAGAGCTCAATATTTTATTTTACTTTTATAATATCACAAGTATTAATGATTTGACTATGGTTTTAAAAAGACGCTCTTTGAATATATTCAGCTTTAAGCAAATGTACTTATTTATTTTTGTCATTAGCATTTTGAAAGTGGGAATTCAAATCAGGTCTTCATAACCGTATCCATTCCCTGTAATTAAGAATATGTGAAAGCTTTTAGAGTTTTCAATGCTCTTTTCGCTTGGAATCCATATCAAACCTAGAGTTTATACAAATTGTTTTAATGAATACAAACTTTATTACCTATAGTTGATGAGAAAGAGTTCTTAGAAGCGTCAGTTGATGGTGAATTGATGCTGCCTTTCTGTCTGGCCGTTAGATGAGCAGCCAGCTGCCATTCCCTGACAGGTGTGGTAGAGAGCTGGTTACCTGATGGGGAGAGAGAACGAAGCAATTGCACTTCTAATTCTATGTGAGTGACACAGAAGGCAAATTTTTAACTCATGCATGTTAGATGGGGGGAAAAATGGAGTCTAGAAGTTTCTGTAATTCTCCAAGTAGTTTAGAGTTCTCTTAGTATAACTGATCTGCTGGCTAGTTTTTGATAATTTATGTTCTGTGTAGTTAGAAAGTTGGCTAGATTATTTCTGGATCTTTTTTGTTTGGTGTTATAATGGATCTTTATCTATCTTAATTTTCCCCCTCTTTTAATGTCAGAAATCTCTGTTAATGATCCTGTAATGATATGATAATTCAAAGAAATTTTCCGGTCTCGTGATGCAGTTTGAAATATGATATGTATGTTAGCAGCAAAATGTTTATCATAAAAATATAACAGACTATAGTATAATTTTAATATGTTGTTGTTATGTGCTGTCAAGTCACCTGCAACTCATAGTAACCTATGACAACAGCCCTAAACCCTGCTCTATCCTGTGCCAATCTTATTGTCTCTAATACATCTACCCCCATTACCCCAGTCACTGAATCAACTCATCCATTGAGGGTCTTCCTCTTCTGAGCAAATTTTTTTAAATCATTTTAACAATTAATCATAAATTTTAAATAAAAAGAATTTTAAATTCAAATCTAATTTTCATTATTGAGAACAAAACTTTACTAAGTTTAAATAATGATATAATTTTTGGAAGAAACCTATTATCATAAGTCATTTATAAGCATTTGATAAGTATTCATAGAAAATTCTGGTCAAATTTGCCCTCAATATTATTAAGAATTTGGTAGCTTGGGCTTAGTATTTAGCTATTAACTATAACAAAGGGAACTCTGGTGGCTTAGTGGCAAGAAGCTTGCTGCAGTCCCAAAGGCTTGAAGTTCAAGGCCACAAGTTGCTCTGCCACTGGAGAAGGATGAGCAATCTCCTTGCTTATGATTAACTGCTGCTAGAAGCCCTCTGGAGGGTCTGCTACGGGCCAGTTCTGACTCTATGGTAAACAGCAACCACAATGATAAAACTAGATTTGGAGATGCTGCCTACAATTTGGTGGCATTTAACAACAACAGCAGCAGCATAGAGAGAGAGAGCAGTTGGCCTAGCGGACAGAAAGTCATACTCCCAAGCGAAAGGTGGGTGACTCTACTCTGTGGCCCTTGAGCCTGCCTTTAATTGTTTTTGGTGAAACATTCTTCTAGGTCATATAACCCTGGTATGTCCACTTGCTGTACAGAGGTAACTCATGGTTGCTGTGAAGCCAAACATTGTGACATTGAGGAGTCGAATGTGAGAATGGTTACACATGGTAGTCTGTGTTTGGTGGAGCTTCCCCATTGAAACAAGCTTGGAAGCAGGAGTGGCATCCACTTCCATAATAGGTTGCCTCTGGGAAAGCTATGAACCTGGAGAAAGGACAAAAGTTATACAGGTGTCACTGTGAGTCACCTATGACTCAACGGCACTTAACAACAACCATTGTTATAATTCCCACTAACACATAAGAGAGGGAGCTTTGGTGGCCTAGTGGCAAGAAGCAGCACTGCAATCTCAAAAGCACATGGTTTGAGGCTATCATCTGCTCCATGGGAGAAAGATGGGCAGTCTCCTCCTATGTGATTAACTGCCTCTGAAAACCTGCCAGAGGGTCAACTATGGATTGCTTCTGACTCAACAGTATACAACAACAATACATAAGAAAACTTATGTTGTGCTGCAATCTGGAAGGCAAACGGTGTGAGGCCACCAGCTGCTCTGCGGGAGAAGTTTGGGCAGTCTCCTCCAGAGGAATCAACTGCCTCTGAAAACTCACCAGAGGGCCAGTTCTGACTCTATGGTATACAATAACAACAACACCACCACATAAGGAGCTCTGATGGCTTAGTGCTAAGGAAATGTACTCTGAGACAATTATATAAACAACAACAACAAGAGGCTAATGGTCTTGTTGCTATTATGTGCCTTCCAGTCACTTGTCACCACCCTATATGTAATAGCAGAATGGTAAAAGACACAGGAAATATTAAGAGAAGATGGAAAGAATACACAGAGTCACTTCAAGTTCACAAAGTACATGGAGCCAATTCAAAAAGAAATTGGTTGGCACAGAAGAATTTAATGAAATCACATTATGTTCAAGACTCTATGTGGTGAAGGAGAAAGTTCAAGCTGTTCTGAAGGAATTGAAAAAAACAAGGACCCAGGAATTGATGACATGCCAATTGACATATTTCAACAGATGTTGCACTGGACATGCTCCCCAGGTTATGCAAAGAGATCTGGAGGACAATCACCTGGCTGACTTTGTTTTTTGTTTGGAAGAGATCCATATTTGTTCCCATACCAAAAGAAAAGGTGACTCAATAAGAGTGTGGAAACTATCAAACAATATCATTAATATCACATGTAAGCAAGAGTCTGCTGAAAATTATCCAAAAATGACTGGAACAGCATATCAACAGAGAACTGCCAGATGTCCAGGCTCGGTTCAGAAGAGGTAGTGCATTAAGGATATTATAGCTAAAGTGAGATGGATATTAGGTGAGAGTAGAGAGTACTACCAGAGGAATGTCTACCTGTGTTTCATTGACTATGCAAAGACATTTGATGGTGTGGACCACAGCAAATTGTGGCTAACTCTGGAAAGAATAGGAATCATAGACCACTTGATTGTGCTTATGTGGAACCTATACTAAGACAGGTGGACAGTGTTTGGTGGAGCTCCCCAATTAAAACAAGCTTGGAAGCAGGAGGAGCATCCACTTCCAAAATATCTTGCCTCTGGAAAAATCTATGAACTTGGAGAAATGAAGAAAGTTATACAAGTGTTCAGGTTTTCCTTTATAGGGTTGCTATGAGTTGTCTATGACTCAATGACACTTAACAACAACAACAACAATGAGAGAGCTCTGTTGGCCTAATGGACAGAAAGTGATGCTACTAAATCAGAGATGGGTGTTTTTATCTGTGGCCCTCAAGCCTGGTTTTAGGGTTTGTTTTTTTTTTTGTTTTTTTTTCTTTGTCAAACATTCTTCTAAGAGGTACAGTACTGATCTATTTGCTGTACAGAAGTAACCCGTGGTTGCTGTGATGCTAAACACCATGACACTGATGTATGAAATGCAATAACGGCTAGCCATGGTGGACAGTGTTTGGTGTCGTTCCCCCATTAAAATAAGCTTGAAAACAGGAGTGGCATCCACTTTCAAAATAACTTGCGTGTGGAAACTCTATGAACTTGGAGAAACGATGAAAGTTATACAAGTGTTAAGGTCATTTGTTCATAGGGTCACTATGAGTCATCTTTGACTCCACAACACTTAACAACAACAACAACATACTAGGACCAGGAGGCAGTCACCATAACAGAGCAAGGAAATACTGCATAGTTCAAAATCCAGAAAGATGTAAACCAGGAATGCATCCTATTTCTATACCTTCAAGTAGTGAGAGCCCTAGTCCTGCTAATCCAAAGACTGTCAGTTTGGATGCACAAGCAGTTGTGCAGGAGAATGTCGGGCAGTCTCCACTCCATGTGATTTGTTGCTGTTATGTGCCATCAATTCAATTATGACTCATAGTGACCTATGAACAATAGCCCTATCTTAGCCACTGTCTCCAACACACCTGCCTTCATAATCCCAGTTACTATGCCAATCCTTCTCATCTGAGGTCTTCCTCTCCTGTGTTGTCCCTCCACCCTTCAAAACATGATATCCTTCTCCAAGGAGTGATCCCTCCTGGAAACATGTTTAAAGTATGTAACATGGAGCCTTGAAATCCTTGCCTCCAAAGAGCAGCCTGGTTTCATTCTCTCTAAGACAGACCTGTTATTTACAGCCCCAGAAACCTGATGTAGGGTTGTGGTGAGTCAAACCCATTTCACCTCAGTTAGTGAAGTGAATACATAAGGAGGAAAAGAATAAAATTAAAACAAGCCAGTTTCTATATTTTCCACACTGAATTTGTATATATGTGCTTTTTTAAAAAAAATTGTAAAATATTAAATCAGAAAACCTAGATTCAAGTTCTGGTTCTGCCTTTAGCATGCTGTGTGATTTTGGGTAATAACTGACTGTGAAAATGAAATAGAACAATAATACATAAAGAAATATTTTGATAGCTTTAAATTATATACAATGTAAGGAATTACTTTACTAATTAAAATTAAGTGGGAGTCAGGCTATAGTTTCACCAACTTTTATTATCATTTTCTGCCTAATATTAAATGCTACTATATTAAATCATTATTTACCATCTTAAGAAGTCTTGTGAAATAATTTTTGATGTTCCTTTCAGTGGAATTTCTTTTCATTAACTTGGGATGACATGGCTTTTGGTAACACTTTATGTGAATTCTTTTTGTATGCTTGCTAATTATTATAGCTAATGAGCTTGTTATCTCCACAAAAGATAGCAACATTTCAATTTAATGTTCTGAAAAAAGTTACATGTGTTACATTATTTAGAATTACTATTTTCATACTCTTTAAGATGAAAGAAGAAGCTAATGAGGGTGACTCAGAGCAGACCAAGTGCGAGTTTCTCCCCTTTCTGTAGTCTGGCATGTTGTTAAGAGAGGCTAGTCCTTGGAGAAGGACATTGTTTGGAAAGGTGGAGGGACAGTGAAAGAGAGAAAGACCCTCAACCAAGTGGATTGACACAGTGACTGCAGCAATGGGCTCAAGTGTATCAGTGCTTGTGAGGATGGCAGAGGTTAGGACATAGTTCAGATCTGTTGCTAGTAGGAACGCTGTGAATCATTCTTGACTCGATGGTATCTAGTAATATAACAACAACTGGAGTCTGTCACTGTATCTCTCCATGTGTAGCAGACCTCAATGAGAAATGCGACGACCAGGGATAAATTTCTATTTCAAGACTTACCTTCTATTGAGCCTCCTACACCCACATGTCTCACATACTTTGGGCTTGTGATTAGAAGAGGCCAAATCCGTGGAAAAGGACATAATGCTTGGAAAGGGGGAACATCAACAGAAGAAAGGGAGATCCTCAATAAGATAGAGTGAGGGACTCAGTGGCTGGAGCAATGGGTTTGAGTATAGCTGGGATGATGAGGAAGGTACAGGCGAGGGCAGGGTGTAGGCCTGCTATTCATAGGGACTCTATGAGTTGTGGTCTACTTGATGGCACCCTACAACAAGCCCACCTCACCTCCAGCAAAATCGTAATTGGTTTCTTAATTGGTTCTGTTCATGCACTTCTGCTCACAGCCAACAATGTCAGATGTTTGCTCTGAGCTACATGCAGATTCACTATTACCCATAAATATTTTCCTTTTCCTCAGATACCTATTACTAATCCAGTCAGATGTAGCTGACAAGAGTTGATATACACTAAAAAAAAGTCACATTTGTGTTAAGTATATCTAGAAACACTCATTTTTGGACTGCTATAATAAAAAGGAGATATCAGTAGGATCAGCGTTCTTGGATGAATCTAATGTACTCTTTGTAGCATTTAGAAATAATTTAACATGATCAGTGTAATTATGTTTGTGTAGTTAGTTTTATTTCCCAATATTCTTATTCAACAATATTTTTATATCATCAAAGTATAATTACTGGATCAATCATTGTTTGCTAAACACTCAACATTTTTCATTTTCTACTAATGTTAAATCTAATACCCGTTGACAAAATAAATTATACTGGGATGAGATATTCAAGAAAGCTTCCATAATGTTAGCTCCTGTTAGCATTACTTTTAGAACATTTTTCTGTACTCATAATTGCCATCAGATTGTGGAAATTGTCACCTTATTTATATATTGTTTAATGGGTATAGGTCTTCAAGAAACCAGAGATTATCTTTTTCATTCACAAATGCTAACCACATATATTCAAGAAATACAGCTTAACTGTTGTTGTTGTTAGGTGCTGTCTAGTTGAGTATGACCCATAGCAACCATAAGAACAACGGATCTGAACTCTGTCCTGTCCTGTGCCATCCTCACACTTCCTGACACACTAGAGGCCATTGCAGCAGTCACTGTGTCACTCCACCTGGTTGAGAGTCTTGTCTGCTTTCCCATCCCTCTGCCTTTCCAAGATTGATGTTTCTCCAAAGAATAGCTTGTCCCAACAGCATGCTTGAATTATGTGAGGCAAAGCTTTATCATCTTTGCCTCCAAGGAGCACTCTGGCTGCATATTCTTCAAGACATACTTGTTTATTCTTTTGATCCTCCATGAGATGTTCAGTACTCTTCTCCAACACCACAATTCAAAGGCATCAATTCTTCTCTTATCCTTATTCACTGTGTAGCTCTCAGATGCATGGAAAATTATAGGAAAGATTATGACATGAATCATACACGCATTGGTCTTCAGACTGGCATCATTGCTCCTCAGTAACTTGGAGAGATCTCTGACTGCAGACTTTCTCAGTGCAATGCATTTCCTGATTTCCTGACTGCTGGTTCCAAAACTGTTAATTGTGGATTCAAGTAAAATAAAGTTGGTGACAGTTTCAACTTTTTCTCCATCCATCATGATGTTGCCTACAGGCCCAGTGGTAAGAAATTTTGTTTCCATGATGTTGAGATGTGGTTCATATTGAAAGCTGTATTCTTTGATCTTCTGCAACAAGTGCTTCAAGACCCCCTCACTTTTAGCAAGCAAGGTTGTGACATCTGCATAACACAGATTATTGATAAGTCTCCCTCCTATCCTGATGTTTCATTCCTCTTCATAGAGTTCATCTTAAATAATTTTCTCAGCATACAGATTGAACTGGTATGGAGATAGAATACAACCCTGATGCACTCCCTTCCTAATTTTAAATCATGTAGTGTGCCGGAATTTTTAAATGCTGCAATGCTTGGCCTAGCCTGCAGGCTGAAGGTTAGTGTGTTGTGAGTTGGTTTTATCCTGGAAGTTGTGATGGCCTATCGCCTCTTGAGGAGGGACAAGTTAGGGCTTATATGGCTTTATTTTCATCCCAAGTGGGTGTCAGCAGATGGGACTTGCCAGAGTAAGTGTGGGCATGCCGGAACTCTTAAATGCTGTAGGGCCTGAAGGCTTGTGGCTTGAGGGTCTGGTTTTAATTGTTTTTGGTAAAACATTCTTCTAGGTTATATAGCACTAGTCTGCTGATTTGCTGTACAGAGGTAACTTGTGGTTGCTGTGATGCTGAACAGACTCTGATGTGCCAAATGTGACATTGGCAACCATGGTGGACAGTGTGTGGTGGAGCTTTCTGATTAAAACAAGCTTGGAAGCAAGATTGGCACCCACTTCTGAAATAGCTTGCCTCCAAAAACCCCAAGAACTTGGAGAAATAAAGAAAGTTATACAAGTGTTCAGGTCTCTCGTTCATAGGGTCCCTGGGAGTCATCTGTGACTTAAGGACACTTAAAAGCAACAACAGTGTTCCCTTGCTCTGTTTGCACAACAGCCTTTGGTCCAGGTATAGGTTTTGAGTGATTACATTTAAGTGCTCTGGGATTCCCATTTTTCTCAAGGTTTATGAAGTTAATGATACTATTCTATAGTTTCCATAGTCTGTTAGATTACCTTTGTGGGAATAGGAACAAATACGGGCCTCTTCCAAACTGTTGACCAGACAGCTGTCCTCCAAATTTCCTGCCATAGACTGGTGAGCATATTCATGGCTGTATCTATTAAATGAAACAAATCAATTGGTATTGCATCAATTTCTGGGGTCTTATATTTTTTGCCTGTGCCTTCAATGAAGCTTCTACTTCCTCTTCCATTACCATTAGATCCTGCTCATATAGTCCTTCATGAAAATTTTTAGTGTTAGTCAGTTCTTTTTGGTACAGTGACTCACCCTTAAGGACAGAGAGACCCTTGAGTGATCTAGACCTAAAGTAGCATCAGCAGTACCTGAAGAAGAGAACTGGAGAACCAACATGTGATAGAACTGACCTTGGGACTGCTACCCTTCACAGAACCAGAGCTAAGGGCTTTGTGCAAGATGGTTGGGGGACTGGGGAGAGGGAATGGGAAAAGCCATAATTGGCAGGACTGACAGCTTTGTTACACTGACCTCTAGCCATGAGCCTCAAGGCTGAGATGCCTGTGAACACGTCAGCAGCTGTCATGACTGAGGGATTGTATCTTGCTGCCAACCTGAATTAGTATAGTTTTTTTTTTTTACTTCCCTAATATGGTCTGTGTCACAGTATTTGCTGGAGTTTCCTATTAAAACAAGCCTGGAAGCAGAAGTAGCATCCACTTCCAAAATGGCTTGCCTCTGGAAACTCTATAAACAATGGTCAGGCCTTTCATTCATAGGGTCGCTATGAGTCATCTACAACTTGATGGCACCTAACAACAACAACAAGAACAACCAATATTGTCTGTGCAGTCTGTGAGCTATTAGATCAGAGTTTGGACCCAGTAAAGCAGTAAGATTGCTTGGGATGAGAAGAAAGAGGTGTGGTAGTGTGGGGAACATGTCTGGCCTCATGGGAATTGGTTTTGTGATGTTGGTGTTATCAACAGGGATAATTCTCCTTTGTGTAGTTGATAAAGGTCAGAGATGCCATCCTCATGTGAATCTTGCTCTTTTTACAAGATCCTGTGGATGGCACAGGATGTGGTCAAGTTTCAATCTGAACTATATATACATATATATGCTTCTCTTTCAATCTAGGTATGTAAGTTTTATTTCTTTGCTCCTCTATAGAACACAGCCTGAGATACTTTCCCTTCCTTCTTCATTCACTCTACTGTACTTGTCCTGAAGCAGTAGCTTGTATGTTCCGCATTAGAGAAGATATTTTGTTCTAACAGCCATTTTAAGAAAAGTATGTTTCAGTAATTTTGGTAATAACATGAGTTTCTAACCTTTATGTTCTACCCAGCTTGGTTACCATTCCCTGACTACGCCTTGAACCTGTCCAGGGCCTGAGCACCCATGGGAAGTTAGAAACAATAATGACTCCTGAATGTGAAGAAATATCAACTGCCAACCACAATGAACTTTGTGTATCATCCCTCCCTCCATGCCCAATCTCTGTGTATAAACCTGATCTTTGCTTCTCCTCGGGGTCAGAAGGGCTCGGGCTCGAGCATTAGCTTACATTCTTGACTCATGCATTTATTAAAGAAACTTTGCTGACTCCTATTTTTTTGGCTGAGTGTTTCGAATCTCACATTTTCTACCATAACAATCCAATGCCTTAATTTTGTTCCTGAAGCCAATGCCAGAGGATCCTTGAGTAGAGACCTGGTAGAGATGGACTCTGGTTTATACTTAAGCCCAAGAGTCTCAAAAGCCTTAAGTGAATTTGTTCTCCATCTGCCAGCTTCACTCAGTGATAATATAGTGTCTTCATTAACTTTTGCCATTATAACAAAAGGGATCTCTGGTGGCTTAGTGGAAAGGATTTGCACTGCCAACATAAAGGTGATTGTTGTTAAGTGCTGTCGAGGCACCTGAAACTCATAGTAGCCCTGCGTACAACAGCCCTAAACCCTGCTCTATTCTGTGCCGGTCTTACTGTCTCTGGCATACCCACTCCCATTACCCTAGTCATTGAATTAATCCATCTCATTAAGGATCTTCCTCTCTTGTGCTGTCCCTGCAGCCTCCACCCTCCCAAGTATGACGTCCCTCTCCAAGGTCTTGTCCCACCTTGCAACATACAATTAAAATCTACCAGTTACTCTGTAGGAGAAAAATGAGCAAACACCTCCCAAGCAGTTTACTGTCTCTGAAAACTTACTGGAAAGTAACTCAATAGCACACAACAACCAATTATAACATAAATATCTCAAGTGGATGGCTTTAACAAAACAAATTTATTGTCTCATAGTTTAGAAGGCTGTAAGTTTAAATTCAGAGTGCTGTCTCTAGAATACTTTGTGTCCCTGTTGGTCCTAGAGGAAGGCCCTTGTCTCATTTTCAGCATCTGTGGGCCTCATATTGCTTAGAGAGCACTACACGTCTTGGAATGAATCTTTTTCTAAAGTTAAAAGGTTCCCCCCTGTTGGGCATAGGTCCAAAGGATGTGCTCTTGTGATTCTGGCTGTTCTTTCTTGGTGGTACTCAGGATTCTCTTCTCCCTGCTTGCTTCTTTTTTCTTTTATCTCTTATAGTATAAATAGTGTTGCAGGCCACACTCCAGGAAAATGTTCTTTCAACAATTTCAGAACTGAGAAGAGATTAAGAATGTTGTATGTTGTTATCCTTACTAGATCATTGAGGATCATCACATGCCACATTACATTGCCATATCCAAAACACTGAAAATCATGCCCTCATTAAGGAGCCCTGGCAGTGGGGACCATAGGGAAAAGCACTGCTGAGAGCACACCTGTTTGGTGATATGGACCCATCCCTCCGTGGAAAAGATGGGCAGTGGCCTCTTGTGCAAATTACAGTCTTGGAAATCCAACTGAGAATCAACCTAGGGTGCGTTTTGACTTACTTTTTTGTGGTTTGTGATGTGGGGTTTTTTGTTTGTTTTGAGTTTTTTGTTAGTAAAGCTAACATGTACTGGGGATTGGAAACTTGGGGAAGGGGTAGAATTCAATGCATGACAAAAAGGAATTGAAAAATAATCTCACAATTAAGCAAAAGGAAAAAATATTACTTGAAAAGAGTGGTAAAAGTTCAAGGAATCAGCATTTTGCAAAACGCCAGAGTTCCAGAACTCTACCTCCAACCTCCACCCTAGACTTTGTTTCTGGTCTGTCTCTTTCACTGGTCAATTAACCTCTTCTATAGCAGCCAGATTTCACAACTCAGTGGAGAAGAATTAAGGAGGAATCAGGATTAAGGAAGGATTCTCACTGAGTTTTCTTCCATTCATTGCCTTTGATAATTATTGTAGTCCAGAGCTGGAGAAGTTTATTATGATAATTAAGTAAAAAATTTAGGGAGTGTCTGGTCTTTGAATGAGATCTCTTCCAGAGTGATTCTTTAAGTTCAATTTATAGGTAAATCAGGACAGGCACACGTGTTTCCTACTTAGCCTTTAACAGGAAAGTAAAAAAGGCTTAGTAAATTGTTGATGATTTAGCAGAACGTCGGGGGACAATAGGAGTTATTGGTAAGTAGGGTGTTGGTAACACAAGAACTATCTTTCTTATCCTGAGCTGTTCCTGATAGTGTAATTATTACAAAAACTATTTGAATATGAAGTAGGTATAATTCCAAATTGTGTACATTTTACTGAAGAGAAAATTGACCAAAAAAGTGTGTTGTTGTTTTGTGTGGTTTTTTTTTTCTTTTTCAAAGTCACACAGCTATTAAGTGGCAAAGACAGAATGCAGTATGGGGAATTCTGCTCCATATGTGAAACTTAAGTGACCCTTTTAAGATATTTTAGTTGAGGTGGGGTTTTTTTTGTGGGTTTTTTTTGTAAATAGTGATTAACTTCCAAAATCCTATTCAAACTTCTCCCAGAGAAGAGCAATTCATGCTCTAAAACAGTTCTAAGAACTAAAACCTGATTCACTTTAAAAATATAATGATTTACAAATACATTTATGTTGTTGTTGTTTTTGTTATATGCCATCGAGTCGCTTGCAACTCATAGCGACCCTATGTGCAACAGCCCTAAACTCTGTTCTGTCCTGTGCCAATCTCATTGTCTCAGAAACACTCATCCTGATTGCCCCAGTCACCGAATCAATCCATCTCCTAGAAGGCCTTCCCCACCTA
>NW_006399815.1:15896930-15898099 GCF_000299155.1 Elephantulus edwardii | reverse complement strand
GAAACAACATATGAGCAGGAGCCTATGGTGATGAAGGAAGAAGTTCAAGCTGGTTTGAAGGAAATAGCAAAAAATACGGCCCCAGGAATAGATTGTATACCAATTGACATATTTCAGCAAATAGATGCTGCCCTGCTCACTAAGTTGTGTCAAGAAATCTGGAGAACAACCACTTGGCCAACTGACTGGAAGAGATCTATTTGAAATACATTTATAGGTATTTATTTTTTTCACTGTACAATTCAGGACTCTGAAATTTGGAAAAGAATTAACCTCAAGTACATTTGATTAATTGGGTAATAAAAGAACCAACCATAATTTTGACTGCAGAGTCATTATATACAGCAAAGGTCTGCCGGGAAATCTAGTATTGGATTCATCCCACTTTTAATATGATTAGTTTTCAGTGTTGTTGATTGTCATCGAATCGAGTACAACAATTAGTGACACTATGAACAAAAGGCCTGAAGCCTTTCTAAAGAGCATAGAATTTCCAGAAGCATGTTGTTTAGGCAGTGGATACCACTCCTGCTTCCAAAAGTTCTCTTTGAGATTTCGATTATTTCTTGTTCTTGGTATGGCTCTAAGTTTTCAACTTTATTAAGAATATTTTACTGGCTTTTTTTTTCTATGAAGATGGCACCGAAAGCAAAGAACAAAGCCCCAGCCCCTCCCAAAACTGAAGCGAAAGCAAAAGCATTAAAGTCCAAGAAGGCAGTCCTGAAGGGCGTCCACAGCTAAAAAATAAAGAAGATCCGCACATCACCCTCCTTCCAGCGGCCTAAGATGCTGAGACTCCGAAGGCAGCCCAAATACCCCCGGAAGAGCGCCCCGAGGAGAAACAAGCTTGACCGCTAGGCCATTATCAAATTTCCCCTGACCACTGAGTCAGCTATGAAAAAGATAGAAGATAACAACACAACTGTGTTCATTGTGAATGTCAGGGCCAACAAGCACCGAATTAAACAAGCTGTAAAGAAGCTCTGTGGTATTGATATGGCTAAGGTCAACACTTTGATTAGGCCTGATGGAGAGAAGAAGGCCTATGTTTGACTTGCTCCTGACTATGATGCTTTGGTTGTTGCCAACAAAATTGGGATCACCTAAACTGAGTCCAGCGGGCTAATTCTAAATATAAATTTTTCTCACCATAAAAAAAATAATATTTT
>NW_006399815.1:15894708-15896819 GCF_000299155.1 Elephantulus edwardii | reverse complement strand
TTATATTAATTTACAAATTAAAGTTCACTGCTATAGACCAAATTCTTTGAATTCTGTAGCAACAAATCTGTTCCTTTTAAAATCTGATTCTATGGAATGATTTCCATTTTAGTGCACAAAAGTGTCTTTTTTTTTCTCTATCAGCTCCTTTTCACCCTTGATTCTTTATCAGCTGATATGCAGCTCTTTTCATTTGAGCTTTACAGAACGTGCCAAAGTCCTAAATCTGAAAACACTTGTTATCAGTGAACAGGCTGAAAGTAGGTTGTGTGGGCTAACAACTGTCTCTCACACCTTGTGGGCTGTTTCATCAAGTTGAAGAGCAATTTCTTTTTTCTGACCAGTGGCCTTAGCAAAAGGGGAAAAGAAAAGTTCTTTTCAAAATAGGAATTGCTCATAAGACTCCATAAACAAAGACAAATAGACATATTCTTCCCATTATAAGATGAATTTGTGGCTGAAGGCATTATTTATCTATAACTCCAGAGACTATTATCCTGCTTTATATAGAAATGGTGTTAGGAATGCCGGATATGTTCATATTAAGAAGAGAGCCTTGTGGTATATACATATGTTTGTGTGAATTAAAATAGCCACACAGGATTTGTGCAAATTGCAGTTAACAATTATACATTGTATTTTAATATGTTTAAGAATATGCCTAGTGATTCTTGCAACACAAACATTTCTCTTATATTTTTTCATATTACTTATTAGCAACATTATATGCTTTTAATGTTAAATTTTGTCCCTGCACTCGGAAAGAGGGAAGAAACTAACATTACTGCATGACATCTGTGTGTAGAAATTGTCATTCATTCATTAATTCCAATTTAAGGCTAAGGATATAACAGTAAACTAAATACTAAGATTATATATTCTGAAGCTTCGTTTGACGTACTTTGGACATATTGCAAAGCAGGATTAGTCCTTGGAGGGGGACATCATGCATGGGAGAGTAGAGGGGACAGTGCAGGAGAAAAAGACCCTCAATGAAATGGATTGATTCAGTGACTGGGGTAATGGGAGTCGGTGTTTTGGAGACAGTAAGATTGGCACAGGATAGAGCAGGGTTTAGGGCTGTTGTAGTAGGGTTGCTATGAGTCACAGGCAACTCAACAGCACATGACAACCACAACCAACATTGTAATATAGGACAAGAAGCAGTTGTTCAAACAAAAAAAAGGGAATACTGCATGACTTAATATCAGGAAAGGTATATATTATTTATATATTTATATAGTTACTATTATGTGTGAAAGTGGCCGTGATTCTCAACATGATACAACTATCCTGTGTGTTGTAAATTCTAACCTCTATGATGCTAATGAGCAGAATTAAAATAGGTTTTATAATGGATTGACATATTGACTGATGCAGCAATGTGTTAAAGTATGTGAGAAATGAGAATAGCATAGGATTAGACAGGTCTCTGAGTTGTATTTGACTCTATGGCACCTTATAACAACAGCATCTGATCAAAGGGAAGGTCCCTTAGGTGTGTGACTTGCATTGACTATATGTTTGGACCCTGGCTTTTAGTCAGGAAAGAACTAGAGAACTCTTTTGTCTGGTCCTACCTCTGCCTACCTGGCTCGTGGCCTTCAGTAGCCTGCCATACTGCCTTCTTACTGACTTTGAACTTGTCAGTCTCCTAAGTTTATTGCCTGTGACCATGATTTTCAGTTATGGCCTTTGGACACATCAGACAGAAGCCAGAAACCTCTGAGGATAGCAGCCTGTGACTCTGTCTGCTAATGATACAATGTCATTAGCTTCCCCAGACACCTGTCTCTTCGAGTTTGACTTGTAGACCTGAGACTTGTCAGCCTCTACAAGCATGTAAGCCATTTCCTTGAAATCTGCACTTTCTCTTTATATATATATTTCCATATATCTATTTCTTGTATATCTATTTCATATATATGTTGCATATATATTGCATATATTCATAGGGTCGCTAATGAATCTCAAACGACTCAATGGCACATAACAACAACAACAACATATATATAGGAGGATAGAAGGAGAACTGATGCCTTTGAGCTGTGGTGCTGGAGAAGAGTACTGAGAATACCATGGACTGCTAGGAAAACAAATAGATTTGTCCT
>NW_006399815.1:15892452-15894328 GCF_000299155.1 Elephantulus edwardii | reverse complement strand
GTGATTTACAGTTTCCAAAAATCCTCTGTGAGTTGGTTCTGACTCTATGGTATTGAGCTTTTTAAAATATATATTGAATGTGAAGAATATTGACTATACCATGGTCTGGAAAAGAATCAACCAATTTGTTATAGGGGAAATATAGGAGGAGGTAGAATGTCAGGGCTGCACACATAGGTGAGTGGAGTGGGGAGAGAAGCAAATGGGACGGATCCAGGCAAAAAGACAGGATAATGATGGGCAACATCTAATGGTGATTGGTTTTATAGAACATAATATATGCAAATGATTGTGTGGAACAGTGTCAATGAGGAATAGTATAAAACATAATGTATATAAACTTTGTGAGCAAACCAATTAAAAAATAGCATAAAATAAAATTTATATGAATGGATATGAATGCATGAAACACATGTAAATGAAAGATTTTATAAAGCACAATGTACATGAATGAAACATAATGTAAAGGAGTTAGTATATGAAAATCAATAAAAATATAAAAAAAAAAAAAGAAATGAAGCCCGAGTGCTCCTTAGAAGCAAGCATAGTAAGATTTCATCTCACGTAGTTTGGCATGCCATCAGGAGGGACCAGTGCCTGGAGGATGTCATGCTTGGAGAATTAGCATGTCAGTGTAAAAGAGGAAGACCTTTCATGTGATAACATAGTGACTGTAACAATAGGTTTAAGCACAGCAGAGATTGTTAGGTTGGTGTACATTTGGACAGAGTTTTGTTCTGTTGTAGCTTGGGTTTTTAGGAGTTGGAGCTAATTTGTCATTATCTATGGAAAACATCGTTAAGGTCATATTTTTGTTCCCATGGAATTGATTTCTCTAGCTTCAATTTGAACTTGCATATGAGCAGCTGATCTATTCCACAGTCAAATCTTGGCCTTGTTCTGACTGATGAAACTTAGATTTTCTACTCTTTTTCCGCACAGATTATATTGGTTTGATTCTATTTTCTGAAAAATTATTTGCAATGAATTATTATGAATAATGTTGTTATTAGATGCTGTCGAGTTGAGTATGACTTGTAGAGTGATTCAGTGAACAGCAGAATTGAAACCTGTCCTATCCTGTGCCATCTTCACACTTCCTGACACATTAAAACTCATTGTGGCAGTCACCATGTCAATCCACTTGGTTTAGGGTCTTTTTCTCCTTTGCCAACCCTCTACCTTTCCAAACATCATGGAAGTCTCCAAGAAATAGCCCCTTCTAGCAACATGCCTGAAGTATGTGAGATGAAACCTCATCATTCTTGCCTCCAAAAAGCACTGTGGCTGCACCCTCTCTATGACATATATTTTTGTTCTTTTGCCTTTCCATGAGATTGTCAATGCTCTTCTCCAGCACCACAACTCAAAGATATCAATTCTTTTTCTTTCATCTCTCTTCATTATCCAGCTCTCAGATGTGTAGCAAGTGATTGGAAAGACCATGGCCTGAATCAGACTCATCTTAGTCCTTAAACTGTCATCATTACTCCACAATAATTTATAGAGGTCCCTAACTGCAGATTTTCCCAATGTATCAGGAGATTTTCTCCTGATTCCCTGACTGTGGTACCAGGGGTATTGGTAGCTGAATCAGCCACCCACTTCTTAAATAAGGGGCCTTGGTAAACCCTGTGAACAGCAGAGGAACTAAGATAGTTAAAGCAATTTTGGAGTAGAGCCCAGATTGGAGAGTTAGTTGAAATTAATAATGCAAATAGTTCTATATCTCTGGCCTTATTTCTATCATCAACTTCATATTATCCTTCTTTGTTTCCAACCAAGTTATTATTAATACATGTTTGATCAGTTTCAGAATTCAGAAGTAGGAAGAACTTATCAATTTCCTCATTTTTTACTTTAATTATTTATATAT
>NW_006399815.1:15869202-15892112 GCF_000299155.1 Elephantulus edwardii | reverse complement strand
TTCACATGATGAAGCAAAGGTTCTTCATTGGCTAAAATATTTATTCTTTCCACACCATTTTGGCCAACTACTTTAAGAAGACCACTCTCCCAATTTATATTTTAAGTGAATTCCAACCTGCGGGCCTCATCTTTCAAACTATGTAAGACAATGTTCTGCTACTACTCATAGACTTTTCAATGACTCTTTTTACTTTCTGAAGTGGATGAGCAGTCCTGCTTCCTAGTCCGTGTTAATCTTGACAACGTAGAAACTCCCACACCACAGGTGACTTTGCTAATGTTTAAAATACGAGTGACGTAAACTTCTAGAATCACTGTACCAAACAAATCACAACATCTATGGCTAACTGGCAGCTGAGTAGTTGTTTTAAATATTTCTTGTGGAAATTGTAGCAGTGAAATCTGATGAAAATTTTACATAGAAAAAGAAATAAATACACAAGAATTTAAAAATACTTTATCAAAAATTATCTCTAGCATTTATTTGATTCTGCGTGTGTGGAAACAAATGAAGCTAGTCTTTTTTTCTCTCTGTGTTATCGTACAAAAGAATCTTACACTGATTTGTAGAAAAAAACAATAAATGGTTCGTGATTTGTAAGATCACTCACTAACTCTTTATCATAGAGTGAGAACCACCTCATAGCTGATGCTCCAGCGGGTTTTCAGAGGTTGTAAATAACATAGTAGGAGACTGCCCATTATTCTCCCAAGGAGCACCTGGTGATTTTGAAACACTTATCTTCCGGGTTGGCAGCATAAATCCCTTTTAACTAGGCCACCCTGTTGTCCTTATTTCTAAGCCCTGTAATAAAATTATTCTTAATATAGCCAATTATTTTATTTAGGGACTCTGAACTTGAATAAATTCTGAAGGAAAGATTAAAAAATCTTCAATTCACCTTGCCCAGATTACTGGTTTCAGGTATCTTCCCACCCTTATCCTCCCTTGCCCAACACCCCTTAATTTTGCCCAGGATAATAGCAAGATAGGCAAATGGTGCAAGAAATGATGAAAATATGTAAATGTACCCATTTATCTCAATTACATGAAGGCTCAAATTAATGCAAACTTCTGCTGGCATACTAGGTAAGGAGTTGTGTTGCCAACCCAAAATCAGGTGGTGCAAATCTACCAGCTGCTCCATGGGAAAATGATGGGTAGTTTCCTACTGTATAATGTACAGCCTCTGAAAACCTGCCAGAGCGCCAGCTATGAGTTGGTTCTGACTCAACAGCAAAGAGTTATTTTAATACAAAAATTTAATCAATGCCTGTAGAGTTCTATCATAACTGTTCTCACACTTGATTCTAAAGAAATAGAAACCCTAATTGCTACGAAGTATTTACTAATTTTTGAATAGAGAAAATATTCCCACATATTGGTGTTTAATTTTTTATACTCATTATTATCTAGGATATTGTTGTATTTTCATTGATTATCACATGATTTTGCTAAAAAGGAAGAAAGCTTTATTATGTAGTGTTTGAAAGTATTTTGAGGATATTGCTTTTACTCAAAGAGGATGAGAAAATCACTGATGAGTTTTAAAAAGGAGTGACATGTTCTGACCTACCTTTTAACAAAAAGAGTCTGTCTGCTCTTTAGATTGAAGGATAAGTTGAAGAATTGACAATTAGAAGCCAGAAGATGAGGTGCGACATAGAAACAATATGAGTAAAAAATAATAGGTTGTTTTAGATGACAGAATGAATACACCAAGTACTAGAGTAAAGGCAGTTTAGGCTTAAGCTATGGCTATGGGGAAATATTGTACTAAAGCAAGTCACATGAAATTTTACATTTCTCAGCTGATGTACAAGTTACACTAAATATGTCACAGAGACATTAAATGAATACATGATCATGGGGGGGGGAAATGACACCATTAACTTATTGGGCACAAGGTTGCTACACATGTTCACTTGTTTAAGACTCCAGTTATACTGTGAAGCACAATAAAACTAGGTGTACTTGTATAAACATCAAGCCGGAAGAAATGTGCTTGCTTCTTTGTTTTCCCATCACCATATCTTCTAGGGCCTGCTGTTAGGTACGATTCGGTTAAGTATGACTCATAGTGAGCCTATGAACAACAGATCTCTGTCCTATCCTGTGCCATCCTCCCAATCTCTGGCATGCTTGAGTCCATTGCTGATGTCGCTGTGGCAATCTATCCGGTTCAGGGTCCTTCTCTCTTTCACCAACTCTTTTCTACCTTCCCCAGCATGATGTCCATCTTCCAAGAATAGCTTTTCCTAGCACCATGCCCAAAATATATGAGATGTAACTTTGTCACCTTTGCCAACAAGGAGTACTGTGATTACACCTTTTCCAAGACATTTCTAGGGTCTGTTGTTGTTGTTGTGTATCATTGAGTTGGAATCGACTCATAACTGACCCTCTAGTGAGTTTTCAGAGGCGGTTAGTCCTTCAGGAGGAGGTTGCCCATCCTTCTACTGTAGAGCAGCTGGTGGTCTTAAACTGGATGCCTTTGGGAATGCAGTGCAGCTAGGCACATGCCTTTGGGATTGCAGTGTGGCTTCTTGCCACCAGACCACCAAATCTCCCTTATCTAGGGCCTAGAACCATTCAAATCCTTGTTGACCAAATAGATGGATAAAGGGTAACAGTTTGAAAGAATGTCCATATTCTTCCTACCTACTACTTAGTTTTAAACATAAGCTGCTTTCTTCCTCCTATCTTTTTAAATGGAAAGATAAAAATATGATAGCTTCCAAGTTTCTTCTTAAATTTAATTCAACAAGTTTTTGTTTGTGTTTAAGTAGTTTTTAGGGTGATGGCTACTTTAGAATACCTTTTTTTAAAAAAAATTATTAAATTTTATTAGTTTTAATGAACATTTACAGGGATTTTGGGTTTTCATTCCTTCATTGCTGTACCATTCTCTCTACCCTCTTCCCCAGTTTGTTCTTCTTCCCCGCCCTCCGAATGTCTGTTTTAATTGTCCAATTGCCACAGTGCTTGTCAAAGCCAGTTCTGATTGATCTCCTTTGTCATTGTGTCCTTTGTCATTCCCTATCACTCCTCCCTGAGAGAGACTTCACCCTGATTCATAAGGGAAAGGGGATGGCGTATTCTCTTAGCAACTTCCTGCTGAAAAGGGACGCTGTGGGTTTCAGGGTGAAGATCTTCTCTCACTACTCTAAAGGGCCCCTTTGGCAGTAGGAAACACATAGACTATTATGGAGATTGATTTTGGAATTTAGATGCACTGTTATTAATTGTGCTTAGCTGTACATGTTCATATCCTTGAAGATGTATCATGGGGGTGTTGCAACCTAGAAGACACAAATTTAAGTAACAAGTTATAAGTACATGAGTCAAAAATTATGGAAAAGTAAAAGAAAAGATTCTTTCATTGTTTTACAAACCCTCCCCCAGGTCCCCTCCACCGTGTAGCCATCGCTCTAGACTCCTGTGATGACAGAAATACCTAGTCACATATCTCTTTTAAACAGTTTTCTCCCTCCTCTGTTTCAGTGCAGTATACATTATTGAACCCATCTTACTCAGTCTCTCCCAACCCCGAGGTTAGTCCCATTCTACAACAGTGGCATCATGCAATATTTGTCCTTTTGTGACTGGGATATTTCACTCAGCATAATGTTCTCCAGAGTCAACCATTTTGAATAATATTGCATGAGTTCCTTGTTTTTCAATGCAGCATAGTATTCCATTGTGCGAATATACCACAGCTTCTCTAGCCATTCGTTTATTGATAGGCACTTAGGTTGTTCCCACTCCTTGCTATTGTGAACAAAGCTGCAATAAACATGGGTGTGCATATATCTGCTTGGATGTCAGCTATGGTCTCTTCAGGGTATATTCCCAGTAGTGGAATTGCTGGGTCAAATGGTATCTCTATTTGCAACTTTTTGAGAAAGCACCATACTGCTTTCCACAGGGGTTGCACCATTTTACACTCCCACCAACAGTGAATCAGGGTTCCAGTTTCTCCACAACCTCGCCAGCATTTGTTGCTTGCTGTTCTGTTAAATTTTGCTATTTTGACTGGGGTGAGATGATATCTCATAGTTGTTTTAATTTGCATCTCTCTTAGAGCTAGGGATTTTGAGCATTTCTTCATGTGCTTGTTAGCCATCTGAATGTCATCTTTGGTGAAGTGCCTGTTCATATCCTGTGCCCATTTTTCTATTGGATTATTTACCTTTATCTTGTTGTGGTGCTCAAGTATTTCATAAATGGTACTGGTACAATGACAGACACATAGATCAATGGAATAGAATTGGGAATCCAGAGATCAACCCATCTATCTATGGTCAACTGATTTTTGACAAGGAGATGAAATCAGTGAAGTGGGGAAACGACAGCCTTTTTAACAAATGGTGTTGGCAAAACTGGAAAAATAGCTGCAAAAGACTGAAGCAAGACCCACACCTCACTCCATATACAAAAACCAACTCAAGGTGGATCATGGACCTAGGACTAAAACCAAGGACTATAAAGTTCATTACAGAAAAGCTAGGAACAACACTAGAAGTCCTAATCCACAACATAAACAGTCTTCCCAGTATCCTGGAAAACTTACAACCAGGAGAAGATAACGTAGATGAATGGGATCTTCTAAGACTCAAATCCCTATGCACATCCAAAAACTTCTCCAGTAGGGTAAAAAGGGAGGCCACTGACTGGGAAAAAGTATTCGGTAATAACATATCAGATAAGAGCCTTATATCCAGAATTTATTAAATACTTTAGAATACTAAAGACAGCAGATGCCAAATTCAAATGGCAGATGAAATTATTGCTTAAGGTCGGGACTTTGCACTATCACAATTTACTTTAAAAGTAAAATTGTTACATAAAACTTACTTTCCATCTCAGAAGAGCAAGAATTACCTTTAATTGACCACAGTTGATGCTTTTGTGCCTATTGTAGATGAAACGTGTAATGTGCATTGGTCTGGCATTGTTAGACATGTTTTCCGGCAAAGGCACAACCATATACTTGGCATCAAACTTTACTTAAGAAATGGAATAGGGAATGAATACACACAGTTGCACACACATATAATCATTTAGATTTGCATGAAGAAATAGGACACTATTCATAGCAGGATTCTATATCTAATCTATAAGAAGATCAAAGGCATACTCTAATTGGCTTTCTTCAATGGACCTTCTTTGCCCTTTAAGCATCCACAGTATCATGGATTAAGACTCCTTAATCCTTGAAGAAGTCAAGATAATAAATTAAAATCAGTTATTATTTACTAATGGTTACACATATACTTCATCATCTGAATACGCTGAGCTCAAATTGAGGTACATGTGGCTAGAAGTAAGCACTTTTGAGGCAATTACTATGTAGATTTAGAAGTATTTCCAAACTTTTCTTCCTCACAGCTTTTGAAAAAGTTTCTTTTTTATATGTATATTCACTCATTAAATATACAATATTTCACAATGTCAAATATCAATGTAATATTTTTATAAAATCTCTTACAGACTTGCTCCTATCAGTTTATCTTCTAATAATTGGTCTATTATTGTTCTTATATGCTGTTGAGTTGGAAAAAACTCATGGCTGACCCTCTTGCTCTTTTTCAGAAGAAGAAAATCATACAGGAGGAGATTATCTAGCTTTCTCCCACAGAGGGGCTGGGAAATTCAAACTACTTGATAACCAATCTAATTAGCTGCTTCTCATACTACCTACTATTTTAAGAACAGGTTACAGGTCTGCTTTCAGGAAAGAATTACAGGAATTTGAGTTCTGTAACATCCCAGCTCTAGCCTTGTGTGGGACTGCAGTGTCTGGAGTATCTAGGCCATCGCTGGAACCCTCCTTTATGTCAGCAGTTTAGTGTGAAGCTCCTCAATCTGCAAGTCTTGACCTGAAGCAACCTGCAGACACTACAGCTGCTCACAGAATTCCCACACTTGTTGGCAATGGCAACAGCTGTGAAACATGCCCCTGTTTTCCTCTCTAGGTAAGAAATTTCATCAGTCCAAATAACATCTTGCCCTTACACAGAATTTACCTTTTTTAAAATGTGTTCATCTTTTGGGTTCACAGAACCTCAAAGCAAGAAGATATCTCAGATCCTATGACCTCCATGTAATAGGTAGAGAAATTGAATCCAAGAAATGATGTATCCACTTTGCCTCAAATCATATAGTTATTTAGCAGCAGGGCTGAATCACATCAGTTTCTCTGACTCCTAAACTATTGGTATTTCTCTTATAAGTATAGAGCAACCTCAGTTCTCTTCTTGAGTTTCATCCATGTTTTTATATCTCTTGCTTTATTTTACTTTCATGAGTAATCCACACTTGTTTTATCTTCTTTTATGTTCTCAACATGATCTACTTACATCAAGATTTAATATTCCTTTCCATTCTTTTGATACTCTCACAACTCATCTGGAAACTGATCTTTTTTACGCACCAAGAAATTACATTTTCATCGAATATGTGAATGTTGTTGTTGTTGTTGTTGTTAGATGCCATCAAGTCGAGTGAAACTCATAGAGACCCCATGAACAACAGATCTGAACGCCATGCCATCCTCACTCTTCCAGGCACATTAGAGCCCATTGCAGCAGTCACTGTCTCAATCCACATGGTTGAGGGTCTTCCTCTCCTTCAGTGACCCTCTACCTTTTCACGTATCGTGTCCCTCCTAGCAACATGTTCAAAGTATGTGAGGAAAATCTTCATCATCCTTGCCTCCAAAGAGCACTCTGGCTGTACCCTCTCCAAGACATATTCCTTTATTCTTTTGGCAGTCTATGAGAGATGTTCATGCTCCTCTCCAACACTACAGCTCAAAGGAATCAGTTCTTCTTCTCTTATCCTTAGTCATTGTCCAGCTCTCAGATGCATAGGAAGTGACTGGAAAAACCATGGCCTGAATCAGATGCACCTTATTTCTAAAACTGACATCGTTGCTCTGCTGTAACTTGGTGAGATTCCTAACTGTAGACTTTCCTAGTGATATATGTCTCCTATTTCCCTGACTGCCGGTACTGAAGGTGTTAATTGTGTATTCAAGTAAGGTGAAGTTGTTGACAGTTTTAATCTTTTCTCTATCCATCATAGTGTTGCCTATTGTTCCAGTGGTAAGAATCTTTGTTTTCTTGACATTGAGATACAATACCTTACATACTGAAGGCTTCATTCCTTGATCTTCTGCAACAAGTGCTCCTCGCTCTCAGCAAGCAAGGTTGTGTCATCTACATAACGCAGGTTATTGATGAGTCTCCGTTCAATCCTGTAGCCACATACCAGTGTGTTTTCAGAGGCAGTTAATCGCAGGAATGAGATTGCCCATCCTTCTCCTGAGGAACAGCTAGCTGGTAGATTGGAACTGTGTGGTTTCAGGATTGCGGCACAGTTTTTGCCACTAGGCCATCAGAGCTCCTTAATTATATGAATAGAAATGCTAATTGGAATTCTTTTCCTTCTCAATTCTATTTCAGTTGTTTCTTATTAGATTTACAACCAGCTGGAATCTTCTAACCAAGTGTTTCCTTACATCTATGCTCTGCCAGTGGGAAGAAACTAATGAAGGCTCTGTCAAAAATCTGGCTAAAAAATATTGTCTTAGTGTGATAGCTGATGTCAGACACTAGTTATATTTAAAATGCCAGGCTCTTTGCTTCATAGTTTGTTGTTGTTTTTTTTAAAGAAGAATTTTTATCTAAATTCAATTCTAGTGGAAAGGAAAACATTACATCCAGGTCAAGTTTCAACCCAGTGAGATTTGAATCAATTGAGATGTTTTATCTTCAGAATTTAAGGCTTGGCATTCTTAATAGCCAGAGACAGATTGCAAAAGTTAAAAAAGCATTGTGGAGTGGGAATGATACCATTTTGTAAGGATTCTGTTCTCAAAGGATTTTGATTCTGTTCTAGTTGTTTCCTTGCTTGACTTTTGTATACTCTAGCTACTCAAAGGGATACTCTTTATATCATATCCTCTGATTATTATAAATAGGATGCTTAAAGTGCTGATAACATATTGGGACTTGAATATGCCCGGTACAATTAGGATTCTGAGATATTTCCCCTCCTGGCTTGTCCATAAATTTACTTCTATTTTCTTTTTCTAAAATTAATGGAAAATGATCTTTTGAACTCCAGCCACCTTATGTATAGTTATTGAATTTTTTTCTAGTGTAAATTAATGGCCAACAAGTACAGGGAAATAGACTCAAACATCGGTAGCCATTGTTGTTGCTCTTGTTGTATGTCATACAGTAGTTTCCATCTCAAAGCAACTACAGAAGACCCATGCCCAAACCCACATCCATGACTCTGAGTTGGTTTCACCTCAGAGCAACCCTCTATCTGGTTTTTGAGGCTATCAATGTATTTCAGCTTTCACTTTTTAATGGACTACCAAAATAATTTTTTATGATGACTTTTCTGCAGCAAGCATTTCAAGTCTTCCTCACTTTCAGTAAGCAAGGTTTTGTCATTTACTTCTACATTGTTGATGAATCTTCATCTGATCCCGATACAACATTCTTCTTCATTGTGTCTAGCTTCTCAAATGGTTTTCATATAAATTGAATAGGTGTGGAAAAAAGGATATAACCCTGATATACACTTGTCCTGATTTTAGGCTTTGAACTCTTCCCTTGTTATGTTCAGACAAAAGCTTCTTGGTCTAGGTATATGTTTCTACGAGCATAATTAAGTCTTCTGGGAACTCCACTAATTTCAATATTAGCTACAGTTTGTTATGATCCACACAGTCAAATACCTGTGCATAGTCAACAAAACACAAATAGATATTGTTCTGGTATTCTCTGCATTCAGCCAGAATCCATCTGACTTTAGCAATAGTATCTTTGAAGATCTGGAGAAATATTGAAGGGGGAAATTTTACAGAAATATTTTTAAACTTTTAGTGAAATTAAATACACACACACACACACACACACACACACACACACACACACATTCACACACCAAAAGTATACATACTATTGAGTTTACTCTGGAGTATAAATAATTATTGTTGTTGTTATGTGCTGTTGAGTCGCTTGTGACTCATAGTGACCCTATGTACAACAGCTCTAAACTCTTCTCTGTCCTGTGCCAATCTCACTGTCTCCGACACACTCATCCCAATTGTCCCAGTCACCAAATCAATCCATCTCCCAGAGGGCCTTCCCCTCCTGTGCCTGCCTTCCACCCTCCCAAGCATGATGCCTTTCTCCAAGGACCAGTCTCTCCTTGACCACATGACCAAAATATGCCAGAAGAAGTATCAGAATCCTTGCCTCCAAGGAGCGGCCGGGTTTAACCCTCTCCAGGATGAATCTGTTTGTTTTCTTAGCAGTCCATGGCACCTTCAGCACTCTTCTCCAACACCAAAGCTCAAAAGCATCAATTCTCCTTCTCTCCCTGGTCATTGTCCAGCTCTCTGACACATAAGAAGTGATTGCAAAGACCATGGCCTGTACCAGATGCACCTTAGTCTCCAGAGAGACACCATTGCTCTTCAGTACTTTGGAGAGGTCCCTAACAGCAGACTTTCCCATCGCAATACGTCTTATAATTTCCTGGCTGCTGGTGCCAAAAGTGCTGATTGTGGAGCCAAGCCAACTGAAGGTATTAACAATCTCAATCTCTTCACCATCCATCCTGATGCTGCCAATTGGTCCAGCGGTGAGAATCTTTGTCTTCTTGACATTGAGCCTCAATCCATATTGAAGGCTGCAATCCTTGACCCTCCACAGCAAGTGCTTCAGGTCCTCTTCAGTTTCAGCAAGCAGGGTGGTGTCATCTGCATAACACAGATTGTTGATAGATCTTCCACCAATCCTGACGCCGCATTTCTCCAGTACCCAAATGAAGGAAGAGAATCAGTAACCTCAGTCTATTCCAAGTTCGACCATAGTATCCACTCATTGGAATTGGGTTTAACAGCATATAAAATGTCAGCTGTTTTCTCTCCATCAACTAAAGAATGTAGGTTCTCTTCAATTTACCATTTCCTTTATTTTCTGCCCATTCTAACAAATTACATTCTTTTCACCTCTAGTGGGAGGAAGAGAGTTTAGTTTCTCCATTTGGTCTTTTTCCAATAATCTGCCTCACTTAGATCAGTGATTTGCACAGCATAGATAATTAGTAAGCATTTTAGAATCTTATAAAATAGAATGACTTAAAAAATTGCTGTGCAATTAAGCTTGTGATTACAAGAGATCCATACTTGTCCCCATTTCCAAATGATTCAACAGAATTCAGAAATTCTTGAATATGATTAATATCACATGAAAGCAAAATACTAGGGAAGATCATTTAAAAATAGCTATAACAGTGATCGGCAATTTCCAGAAGTTAAAGCTGGGTTTTGAAGAGCCTGTGACACCTGGGACATCATTGCTGATGTCAGATGGATCCTAGCTAGAAGCAGAGTCTACCAGAAGCCTATACAAAGACATTGGACTGTATGGATCATAAAAGATTATGCCTGATGTTGGAAAGAATGGAATCCCAGTACACTTACTTGTCCTTACGAGAAATCTATACCTAGATCAAGAAGCTGTAGTTTGAACAGCGCAAGGTAACACTGCATTGTTTGAAATCAGGAAAGGTGTGTGCCAAGGTTATATCCTTTTTCTCCACACTTACTTATTCAGTCTGTATGCTTATCACATAATTTGCAAAGCTCGACTCTATGAAGAGGAAATAAGACATCAGGATCAAAGGAAGACTCATTACAGCCTGTGTCATGCAGATGACACAAACTTGCTTGCTGCAAGTGAAGAGTTTATGAAATGTTTGCTGCAGAAGATCAAGACCTGCAGCTTTGGGTATGGATTGCATCTCAGCATCAGGAAAACAAAGGTCTTACCAAAGGACCAATAGTCAACCTTGTGATAGATGGAGAAAGAGTTGAAGCTGTTATGAATTTCACCTTGCTTGCATAAGCAGTCTACACCCTGGGAACCGCAGTCAGGAGGAAATCAGGAGACAGATAGCATTGGGGAAATCCACTATCAGAGACTTCTCTAAAATGATGAGTAATAATGATGTCAGTTTAAAGACTAAGGTGTGCCTGATTCAGCCCATGGTCTTCTCAATCAACTCTTGTACATTAGAGAGCTGGACAATGAATAAAAATGACAGAAGTAGAATTGATGTCTTTGGTGGTGCTGAAGAAGAGTAATGAATATCCCATGGGCTGCCAAAAGAACAGACAGAGATGTCTTGGAAAAAGTGACACCAGAGTGCTCCTTGGAAGCAAGGGTGTAAAGCTTCATCTTTCATACTTTGGACATGTAGCTAGGCAAGGCTATTTCATGGAAAGGGACATCATGCTTGGAAATGTGGTCAGCAAAGGAGAGGAAGACCCTCAATGAGATGGACTGACACAGTGACTGCAGCAACGTGCTTTAGTGTACCAGAGATGATGAGGATCATACAGGATAGTGCAGGCCTCCGGTCGACTGTTCTCAGGGTCACTATAAGTTATACTTGATTTTACTGAACCAAACAACAATTTGCAGTGTCTGTTATTTTATGTGTATTAATAATATTATATCTTTGATGAAATTATTAAATTTAATGGAGTAATATGCAATGCTTGTTTTCATTCTTCAAGGGAAAAAATACTGGAGAAAATAGCAAAACTTTAAAGTTGAAGAGGTAAGAATATAACAATTATACTCTTTGTTACAAATACCACATAAAATAACAATAGGCTCCACTATGTCAGATATCATGAGGATGGTGTAGGATATGGCAAGATTCAGATGTATCATTCATAGTGCCACTGAGTCATAGTCAACATCACATTGTTTTTTGTTGTTATGTGCCTTCAAGTCACCTGTGACTCATAGCAACCTTATTTTCAATAGTTCTGAAGCCTTCCTTGTCATGAGCCGGTCTCACTGTCTCTGACACACCTGTCCTCATTGCCCTGGTTTCTGTATAAATCCATCTCATTGGGGGTCTTCCTCTCCTGAACTGTCCCTCCACTCTTCCAAGCATTGACATCCTTCTCCAAGGATCAGCCACATGCCCAAAGTATGTGAGACAGAGCTTCAAAATTCTAGTCTCCATCATGTTTCAACCTCTCCACAACAGACCCGTTTGTTTTCCTGACAGTCCATGGTATGTTCAAGACTTTTCTCCAGCTTCACAACTCAAAGGCATTAATTCTTCTATCCTCTTTAGTTATTGTCCAATTCTCTAGAATTCTATAAAAATACTTGATGAAAAGGGACTTATAAATGGCTAACCAGATGCTTCTTCCTTACTTTAAAAAGAATTGTCCATTTCAATATTGCTTGTCTATGTTTTCTTATGGACCTGAATTGATATCATTGATGATACTAAATTACTGGTTTTAGCTATTTAAATGCAAAGTGTTTTATCCCATTAAAAATAGAACTAATACTTAGCTTGATATTTTTCATTTTGGGAGGTGTGAAAAAGAACAAGGACCACGTGGTGATGGCAATTGTGTCCTTTACCAGCTTCACAAAGGAGAACTGTCCCCATCTACAGCATCAGTAATACAAAACCAATTTCCATTATGTCAGACATGTCCCACATGTTTCCATACCACTTTCTACTCAGCTCAGCACCAATTTTACTGTTCTGCTGTGTCCAAAATTTGATGTGATAGTTTATAGACTATACAGAACCATAGTGGTTATAATCCAGATTAATAACAGAATACAGTCAAGACATCTTCCAAAATATGCACACTGGCACCTGAGCTTTGAGCCTCACACCTTGGTTCCCAATTTCTCAGTCTTGCCAATATTGGCTTCCCCTCCTGCCCCAATTGTCCAGCAAAGTTCTCAGTTCTGCCAATGTAGGATCCCTCCACTCCCAGATCTCATTTCACATCAGGTATCCAGTTTGGCCATTTGTATAGCTGCCATAAACTTAGTTGCCATAGGTGTAGCTGGAACAGGAGGGACATCCTCCATTGTCTTGCTTTCTCTCCGATGGTGCCAGAAGATCTGTCTCTGTGTCTAGAACGGTTCAATTTATTGGCAAGAGTAGCCAATCACCTTGTAAATATTGAGACTGGCCAATCACTTTGTGGAATGATGGATAGCCAACCCCCTTGTGGATAGGTTAACATTTTCCATTCGCATATTCCTGCCCATCCACATTGAAAGATAAACTCCATAGGAGGGTAGAGAGTTTATCCAAATGCATGTCATTTGGACTCATAATTTTCCATGAATCACAGTTTGGCTCATTTGGTTAGGAAAGGATAGAAAAGAAAAAATGATGTTGAAATAGATTTCCTTTTTGAAGAGATAAAAACAATAGAATAGGATTGTTGCACAAGACAGGATAAGGTCAATGGAGAAAGAAAAAAGAAAGTGGAGGATACAGGGGATAGCTAACATTTTTGAGAGCTTGTTCTGTCATGATCTGTCATACTGTGTTACAGCTTCACAACTTCCAGGTGAGATTGGCACTATTTTCAACTCCATTCTATTCACAAAGGAACAGAAACTCAGAGAAGTTACATTTCTTGCCCAAGGCCATATAAGTTGCAAAGCTCTAATTCAACTAAGGGAAGCAAAGGTAAAGGCACTACTTTCAGAAGAGAAAGAGGCAGGCCATAGCATTAGCAGCAGGAACCAGCGTGTGGAAATTTCTTTCAAGTCTGATGGTTGGTTAATGCTTGCTGTCAACTGCTTGCTGATCAGATTGGGAAAAAAAAAAAAAGAAGAAGAAGAAAAACCGTAAACTAAAAATTTATTTTTTAAAAAGACTCTGCATGTCTCTTTTTAAAATTATACAGTTTATTTACAAAATCTGAACAGATTTTTCCAATTTCCCTCAAACCTACCGCCCCCATCAAATTGTACAACTCCATGATTCTCTTTATTTGTAACTCTAAACAAGAATGAATGTATCACCCATTTAAAAAGACTCTGCAACAGGAACCTGAAAACATAATTTTAGTTTTTTCACTCTGCCAGTTTTTACATACATATTTTAATAAACTTGAGCAAAGTTTTTTGCTATTATGACCTTACATTTCTCAAATTGTAACTGAAGATGCTATCTATCCCACATAATGCTCCTAATTATTATAAAGATGAATGATGCTATGGATGCACTCTGGTTTTGTAAACTATTAATTTATTCATGCATACAATATTATAGTTACACAATCTGAGACTGAAGAAGATGATTGGTATGTAATTCAACTGAAAAGAAAATTCATTTAAATTCCACAAGTGTGATAAAAGGCTAGAAGTCATGCTCTGAATTTTAAATGTTGCTGCAACAATAAATTTCTTTGGATAATTATTATCAATATGATGCCTAAAATTGTCCAGAATCATTTGATACCCAGGCATGTCATGGTCATATTCAAAGAAATATCAATGCAGAAAAAAAAATTGAAAACAACATTTGTATTCTTTTAAAAAAAACAAACTCCCCTAGAATTAATAGCATACACCTAAATATCTCTTAATACATCAATACATACCTAAATATCTCTTAATACATTAATACATACATTAATAGCATACACCTAAATATCTCCTTCTTTACTCAGTATAATAGATATTTTATGGAAAAAGAAAGATTCTTTCTTTCTCTATTTTAAGTTTTTGAAGGGGTAACAAATACCTCTGGTTACCAGGAAGTCGATTTCAGCTCGTAGCGACCTTATAGGACAGAACAGAGGTGCCTTATACCGTTTTCAAGTTTTCTTACATTAACAGATTACCACATCTCTTCTTCCTTTCAGATGCCCTGAACTCTTAACCACTGTACTGCCAGGACACCTAGATGTCTGAAAATATCTCTCAATCTCAGTCCACAGAGGTATTTGTGGTTTTGTTGTTGTTTGGTCTGTTTTTCATCTTCTTCAACTCATCCTAAAGAGTGCCGGATCCAAGCCATGGTCTTCTCAATTGCTTGCTATCCTCTGAAAGTTGGACAATGACTAAGGATGACATAAGAATCAATGCCTTTGAGTTTTTGTGATGGCAAAGAGCACTGAATATCCTATGAAATTCCCTCAAATAAAACAAATCTATCATGAAGGAATGCAACAAGACAGCTCCTTGGAGGCAAGGATGGCAAATCTTCATCTCTCCTACTTAGAGCATACTGTTAGGAGGGACCGGGTCCTCAGAAAATTACATCATGTCTGGAAAAGTGGAGGGTGAGCAGAAGAAGAAATATCCATAACAAGATAGATTGACATAGTGACTGCAACAGTGGACCCAAGTACATCAGAGATGATGAGAATGGCATTCTTAGGGTCTACATGAATCACAGTCAACTCATGGGAATATAACAACAACAATAACTACAACAACAAATCCTTACCTCCCCATCCTCCAACTAAACACATCTCTTTCTTTGTTTAATAGTTGGCCTCTTGAATTTAAATGCCAGGAGCTCCTATAGACTGTTCCATTTTCTTTCATCCTTTGAGCTAAATCATGGCCCAGTGGGTTACTGGGTATGTGTAGTGATGCTAATTAAAAGGTCATTGGTTTGAATCCACTTTGTTCTGTGGGAGAAAGATAATAATCTCTCTCCATAAAGCTGTACAGTGTCAGAAGCCTATTGGAAGGTCTTTGTAAGTTAAAATCAACTAGAAGGCAATGAATTTGAGTTTGGTAACCATAAAATGGTAGGAAGTAGGGTCATGGTTCAATGGTAAGAGTTTCACCTTTCCTGTGGTAGTCCAGGGTTTCTCCTGTTGTTGTACTTCAGGCACACGCACTCATTCTCTCTCATGGACGCTTGAGTCTCTCTATAATTCTGTTAAGCAGAGCTTCCAGATTAAGATAGACTAGGAAGAAAGACCTGGTCTTCTGACAATCAGTGAAGACCCTCCAGATCATAGCGGTCTTATCTATAAGGCACAGGACCAGGTAGTGTCAACTCAAAACTATGCAGTTCTAATCCACCAGCTGCTCTGTGGGAGAAATATGGGCAATCAACCACCAGGCAATTTACTGCCTCTGAAAACCTGCTGAGGGGGTCAGCTATGGGTCAGTTCTAACTCTACAGTATGCTATGTAAGCACTGAGGAGCTACTTCTTTGAGTCTTGTTCAAAGGAATTGAATCAAAAGAATTGAGTTGGCAATTCAAAGGTATGAGGTTTGAATTCACCATCTGCTCTGTGGGAGAGAGATTACCAATCAAGTCCCTTGCAATTTACAGTCTCTGAAAACTTGACTCTGTAGTACCTAATAACAACAACAGTTCATTTGATAAAGGGTCACTATAGGATTATTATGAGTCACAGTCAATTCAATGATGGTAAATGAGTATGATGAGAGGATGTGTATACTAAGAAAGATACTATAGATTGTTGTTGTCTAGAGAATGCCATGAATAAGACTTAAGAATATGCTAACTAATATCTAAAAATACATTAAACTAGGATGACTAATTTTGGAATAAGAAGAAAGAAATATGCTCTGGATATGGATGTATAACATTATTGAAAATGTTGATGTTGTGTCACTGAACCACCAAGTCAATTCCAATTTGACTCTATAGGACTGGGCAGAACTGCCAAACATGCTGAAATCTATGGAAGCAAAAGACTTTTTTTTTTTTTTTGCTTCTGTGTTATGTCAGTTAGTGGCTGAGCACAAGATTATTGAATAGCATCCAAGACAAAGAAAGAATGAATAAAAAAATATTAATTTCATGAGGAAACATTGAAATAAAATGAGAAAGTTGTAGGAGGCATGAGGCATGGGGGTAAAGAAAATGATGGATCTGTAGTTAGAAAAAGGTTAATCATTAAGAGCAAGTAGATCTCTACAGTGAAATAAGTGAGTTCCAGACAAGTAGGAAAACCAGCAATGGAAATTAGGAAAGCTTTCTTCTATCAGTGACAACAGAAAGAAGGTAAGGGGGGGGGCAGATAAGGAATAAGACTGTTTTTTATTGTTCTTGTTAAGTGCCTTCAAGTCAGCTCCAACTCACGATGACACTACTTAAAGAAATTCTGCCCAAACCTGTACCGTGTTCATAATCTCTGCTGTGCTTGAACCTATTCATGTAGTCACTGTGTTGATCTTTTTTGTTAAAGGTAATTTTCTTTTTAAATGATCCCCTACTTTTCCTAGCAAGATGTCTTTCTTCAGGGAATAACCCTTCCTGCTGCTGCTGTTGTTAAATCGAGTACAACTCATAGTGACCCTGTGAACACAGATCTGAATCCTGATCTATCCTGTGTCATCTTCATTATCCATGCCAATCAAT
This sequence comes from Elephantulus edwardii, assembly GCF_000299155.1. Taxonomy (NCBI): domain Eukaryota; kingdom Metazoa; phylum Chordata; class Mammalia; order Macroscelidea; family Macroscelididae; genus Elephantulus; species Elephantulus edwardii. The sequence goes on along the minus strand of NW_006399815.1, from coordinate 15,874,873 downwards.
CTCTCTTGAGATCTTCTTGCCTTGGCTAACTCTCCACCTTTCCAACTATGATGTCCCTTTCCAAGGAATAGCCTTTCCTAGCAACATGCCCAAAGTATGTAAGACAAAATGTCACCACCCTTGCCTCCCAGGAGCATTATAGCTACATTTTTCCAGGATATATCTGTTTGTTCTGGCAGTCCATGGGATAATCAGTACTCTTCTCAAACATGACAATTCAAAGACATTAATTCTTCTATCATTCTTACTCATTGTGAAGCTCTCAGATACATAACAAGTAATTAAAAAGAAATCGAAAAGGAAACATTTTCATGATTGAAAAGTCTTGGCCTGAAATTTAAATGGAAATCTTTTAATGATTGTAAAGACCATGCCTGAATCAAGCATACATTAGTCTTCATACTGATATCATTTCTCCTCAGTATTTTGGGGAGGTCCCTGAGAGTGGACTGGACTTGCCCAATGCAAGGTGTCTCCTGTTCTCATGACTGCTTGTACCAAGGGTGTTGATTGTGGATTCCATGTAAGATGAAATTGTTGACTTCTTCAGTCTTTACTCCATCTATCATGGTGTTGCTTATCAATCCAGTGGCATAGATTTTTGTCTTTTTTGATGTGAGATACAACCCATATTGAAGGCTGTAGTCTTTTACCTTCTGCAGGAAGCATTTCAAGTCCTCCTCACTTTTAGCAAGCAAGGTTGTATCATCTGCATAATGAAGATTGTTGATGAGGCTTCTTCCTCTATTCCTGACACCACATTCTTCTTCATAGAGTGTAGCTTCTTGAATTATTTTCTCAGGGTATAGATTTAATAGATATGGAGAAAGGATACAGCCTTGACATACATCCTTCTTGATTTTAAACCATGTAGTGTCAGGGACCTCTTCAGAGTACTGAAGAGCAACACCATCAGTCTGGAGACTAAGGTGTGCCTGATCTGGGCCATAGACTTTGCAATTGCTTGCTATGTATCAGGGAGCTGCTCAATGACTAGGGATGATAGAAGGAGATTTGATGCTTTTAGCTGTGGTGCTGACAAAGAATTTTAAATATACCATAGACTGCCAGGGGAATAAACAGGGTCATCCTAGAGAGGGTGAAACCAGGCTGCTCCTTGGAGGCAAGGATTCTGAGGCTTTGTCTGACATGCTTTGAGCATGTTGCAAGGAGGAACAAGTACCTGGAGAAGGACATCATACTCGGCTGGGTAGAGGGACAGAGAAAGGGAGGGAGACCTTCGATGAGATGGATTGATACAGTGACTGGGGTAATGAGGATTGGTGTGTCAGAGACAGTAAAGTTGGTGCAGGATAGAGCAGGTTTCAGGGCTATTGTAACTATGAATTTCAGGTGACTTGATGGCATGTAACAACAATAACAACGGTGTTCCCTTGTCTGTCCACACAACTGCTCGTTGGTCTAGGTGTAGGCTTCATATGAGCATAATTAATGAGTACTGAGATTCCCATTAATCTCAATGTTAACCATGGTTTGTTATGATCCAGACTGTAAAATACCTTTGCACAGTTAATAAAACATGAATAGACATTCTTCTGGTGTTTCTGCTTTCAGCCAGGATCCATCTGACATCAGCAGTGATACCCCTGCTGTCATGGCCTCTTCTAAAGCAAGCTTTAACCTCTCCTGAAAGTATGTGAGATGAAATCTCACCCTCCTTGCTTTACTTCTTCAGAGTAAGTTTGGTTCTTTTTTGGCAATTCTGTTGTAGTTTCCCCTAGTTTTGGACTGAAATTTTGGATTCCTTTCAGAGATGCTCATCGACACTGATCATTAACACTAATTTCTTTAACTCCCTAATTCCCAAAACAAGGTATTTTTTAAAAATAAATTTTTGTTTTAATATGTATATAAAAACATTTTAAAATTGATAAAAAGAAATATTACTATTTTAGAACTATTTAGAGATCCAAATAACTTTATGTGACAATTAAAAAAATATTAACCAAGTGTCTCAAAGTCTTCAAGGGGTGGTTGTTGTTGTTGTTCTGTGCCATTGAGTCGCTTGTGATTGTACTTTATAATTAATGCAAAATGGAAAAAATTATTATCCTATTTCTCTCATTTCAATGTTTTAGAAGTGTGGAAGCTGGAAAATTAGTATTATAATGGCTATATTATGAAAAGTGTCATATTAATATCATTTTGCAGTAAAAATCAAATGCTTACATCTAACTTAAGATTATGGTATCTTGTCTGAGCGAGAAGGAAGGTGAGATGAAAGGGAAGAGGGAGGAGGGGCAGGGAGGAGAAAATGTGGCAGGACAGCAAAGTACCAAGCCCAAGAGGAAGAATAGTTTCTTGTCATGATACAGAATGCCATCTATAATTAGGACCTTGGACATCTTTATGTCTAAAAACATTATGTTGGTTACTATTCATTTTCAATGAAATTTAAAATGAGACCCAAAGGTTTGAAAGTAATAACTCAATTAAAGAGTTATGTAGAAAATCTTACAGATGGAATTCACCTTGTAAAACAGGCCTTATATGTTATAGGCTTTATGTATAAATAGCTTTGGAAACGACATTAAGTACTTCGAAGATATTAATGTGGAAATTGACATAATTTAATAAAAATTTAAAATATATTCTGGCTGTTAAAGGAAGCATAAAGTGGAGTGATTATAAAATGATACAAAGAAAGATATTGCTGTTGTACAGATGAGATATCATGGCTATTTAGTTCTTGTTGATGTCAGTGCAAATGAGGAGAAATGGGTGAGCTAAAGATATAATTTGAATAGACAATCATCAGGATTCTGGATTGGATTAGATTTTAGGGCACGGGAGGCTTCAGGGAGAGAGCTCAATAATAGGTTTCCTAGTTTTAGCAGTTCCCTAAATGTTTTTGCTGTTGTTATGTGTTTGTGACTCATAGTGACCCTATGTACAACAGCTCTGAACCCTGCTCTATCCTGAGCCAACCTGACTGTCTCAGACATACCTACCACCATAATTCTGGTCACTGAGTCAATCCATCTTATCAAGGTCTTCCCCTCCTGTGCTGTCCCTATACCCGCCCAAGCATAATGTCCTTGTCCGAGGACTGGTTCCTTCTTGCAACATACTCAATGTATGTCAGATGGAGCTTTCAATCTTTGTCTCCAAGGAGCAGCCTTCTTTCACCCTCTCAAGAACAAAACTCTTCTCTTTGCAGTCCATGGTAAATTCAATACTCTTCTCCAGCACCACAGCTCAAAGGCATCAATTCTTCTATCATCCCTAGTCACTGTCTAGCTTTCTAATGCATAGCGTGTAATTGTGAAGACCATGGCTTGGATCAAGTGCACCTTAGTCTCCAGATTGACATTGTGATAGCTAACTTTCCCAGTGCAGTCTGTCTTTTAATTTCCTGATTGCTGGTACCAAGAGTGTTGAGTGTGGAGCCAAGCAAACGAAAGCTGTTAACAATCTCAATCTCTTCACCATCCATCATGATGCTGCCCAGTGGTGATAATCTTTGTTTTCTTGATGTTGAGCTTCAATCCATATTGAAGGCTGAAGTCCTTGCCCTTCTGCAGCAAGCGCTTCAGGTCCTCCTCAGTTTCAGCAAGCAAAAGTTGTGTCATCTGCATAACACAGGTTGTTGATGAATCTTCCTCCAATCTCGATGCCACATTCTTCCTCATAGCGACCAGCCTCCTGGATGGTCTGTTCCACATATAGATTGAAAAGGTATGGAGATAGGACCCATCCCTAGTGTATACCCTAAATAGAAGTGTAATTATTAAGCTTGCAAACTAAGCTAAGTATACATAAGTTTATGTAAACTAAACTATAACCTAAGTAATGTATAGAAAGCTTAACTATGAAGAGGTATTTGAACTGGTGCTTGAATCCAAGTCTATTATCAAAGTCTACAATCTTAACCTCTGTGCTGCTATACTCCTTGTATTTTAAAAATATCATTCTGAAAATATTTAAAGTAAAAAAATAAGAGCCTTGGGTATTATCCAACGTTATTTTTTATTTTTATAGCTAAGAAAATGGAAGCCAAGTGAAGAAATGCCAGACCTCTCCATTTCAAATGAATAATTTCAGTTTATTTTTGTCTGAAAAGAAGATCTGTAATAAGTATTCTACCTACTATCTACAGGAGCAGAACAAATTTCTCTGCTGATTAAGGGTGCCCCTTTGAATAGTGAAAATCAAAATCATTAGCATTACAAATAATGGATTTAGCTAACTTCACTTCATCTGGTGATTTTTTTGTTTAATGAAGTGCTACAAAGAATAGAACTTTACATGATTGAAGTTAGCTGAAATCAGCTTTACAATCTGACTTAGATGAAGAAATTCCATTTTAGAATATAATTGCTCAGAATTGTAGTCCTTATTGTCATGGGGTCTTTTCCACCTTTCCTTTCTACAGCTCTTGCATACCCTACCTCTTACAAATACCCTTATTTATAGACTTTCTCTTTTGTTTATACCCATAAAACATGCTCATAGACAGAGAAACATTTCAAATAATACATGTTTAGAAATGATGGTTAATATCAAAGCCTTGTTTGGTATTCTGTATGCCAAAGTCAGGATCAGAGTAAATCTTGAATGCTGGCAAAGAAAACGCAACTTTAAAAAAAAGAAAAAGAATTTACTTTAAAAAATTTACTTTAAAATAATTTACTTTAAAAAAAAGTAAAAAAATTACTCCCACCACCTGCACCTCTCCTGTCACTATAGTCAGCATCTTTGCCACCATTACCATCTTCTCCACTGCCTCCTCATCTCTACACACCATATTTTGGTCTGGAGTTCTAGTCTGTGAGCATGTAAAAAGAGCAAGGGCTGCACCAGGATGACCATATATGACCTTTACCAACTCCACAAAGAGAAACTGTCCCCATCAACAGCACCCACAGCACAAAGCCCATCCCCACTAAGGTCAGACATGCCCCTCATGTTCCTGCATGTCTTTCTCTTCACCCCAACACCAATTTTACTGTTTTAGTAGGTCCAAAATCTGACGTGATACCTCACACACCACATAAAACCATATTGAGGAAGTCAGAAGGCTTTAATTCAGGTTGTGTGTACCGTCAAGTAGGAATCGACCCATAACTGACCCTCCAGGGAATATAAAGAGGTAGTTAATTGTGCAGGAAGAGATTGCCCATCCTTCTCCTGGGGAGCAGCTGGTGGTAGATTTGAACCCCATGTCTTTGAGATTGCAGTACAGTTTCTTACCACTAGTCTACCAGAGTAGCAGAATATAATCATTCAGTCAGGCCACTTGGAAAATGTCAAAATGTGCTCTCAAATACCTCCTTGAGCCTCCTGGCTTTAGGACAGTGTAAAAGGCTCATATTCCTGCCAATTATAGCTCTCCCCCAATCCCCTCAGTCCTCCAACAAACTTGGACAAAGGCTTTTAGATCTGACTCAGTGGCATAGACGCCTCAAGGTTTGTTCTGTCTCATGTCAGGTCTCTGGTCCTCTATCTCGGCCACTGCTGCTCCTGCTGTAAGTCTAGCTGGCACAAGAGTCTCTGACCCAAGACCCTGTGCATTACTGCTGTAGTCTTGCTACTTCTTTGCTAGTGGTGAGTTTGTTGTTGTTGTTATGTGCCGTCGAGTCGTTTCCGACTCATAGCGACCCTATGCACAACAGCCCTAAACCCTGCTCTATCCTGCGCCAACCGCACC
>NW_006399815.1:15849865-15868467 GCF_000299155.1 Elephantulus edwardii | reverse complement strand
TCTCGGATAATCTGCTCTGCATACATGTTGAAAAGGTATGGAGACAGGATGCATCCCTGGCGTACACCCTTCCCAATTTTGAACCATGCAGTGGTGAGAGACTCTTGAATTCTGCTGTTGGATAAGGTAAATTTAATGGCAAGATTAACCAATTTTCTTGTGGTTAGGCTAGCACACGCCAGTAACATAATCCCACCTATCCACATGGTACAGTCAAAGGCAATGGCTAGGAAAGCCAATTTGAATAATAAATAAACCCTCAACACCACAGGTGCACTTTGTAAGTCACTGTCATCGGATATGACATAAGAGTATGTAGTGAAGCATTCTTACTCCAAACAATGTCATTCTTCTGTGATTTACAAGTCATCAATATCTCTAATATACAATTCTTGTAAATTGTTGCTGTTATGTGCCGTTGAGTCGCTTGAGACTCATAGCGACCCTATGTACAACAGCCCTAAACTAAAAATATCATTCTAAAATATATAGCAGGAATATTTAAAGCAAATTCACTTTTACACTAAAATAGAATTTATTTAAATCCCAATTCTGCTAAAGAGTAGCTCTATTACCCACTTAAACTTCTCTGAACACATTTTCTCACCAGTAACACAATATTTATGTTGTTTAAATAATCCTTTGTGAAAGGATTATATAGCATAACCTGTATAAACTGGTTGCATAATGGATACCTAATAAATATTAATCTATCATAGTTTTGTCAAGCTCCATCACCTTAAATCAGATTTATATGAAAAATCAGGTTATTTCTTGAAATGCAGAAGATGAGTAAGAAACAGTGCTCTAGTGCTGGTTGTGGTAGATGTCTACATTGATTCATGGAGAAAATATTTACTGAGCGCAAGTCATTTAACTAGGCATTAGGATGCAAATCTGTCCATTTTACAGTCCACATTATTAAGGAATTTATAGTCTCGTTCAAAAGATAGACACCTAACAAACACCAAGTGGTATGATATGAAATACAATGTGAATAGTGGAATGCATGAAACACAATATATTTCACAAAATACACACACGAAAGAAAATTAAGAAGGGAAAAGAAAGGCTGATTCTATGTGTTTGAATCTCACATTTCTCAGCATTCTGTCACAGGCAGTTATTCTCTTGGATACTGTTGAGCATTGAATGCCTTGTTGCATCATGATAGCCTTTTGTCTACACAAATAAGGAACTTAGTAATCACCTAATTTATCCAGGAGGCTCCTGAGTTTCCTTGATACATGTTAGATGGATCTTAGCTGAAAGCAGGGAATATCAGAGGAATGTCTATCTGTGTTTCATTGATTATGCAAAGGCATTTGACTGTGTGGATCATAACAAACTGTGCTCTGAGAAGAATGGGAATCCCAGAACATTTAATCGTGCTAATGTGAAACCTATACTTGGACCAAGAGGCAGTCATCAAAACAGAGCAAGGCAACATTGCATGGTTCAAAATTGGGAAGGACATATGCCAGGGATGTGTCCTATCTCCATACCTTTTCAGCCTGTATGCTGAACAGATCATCCAGGAGGCTGGACTCTATGAGAGAAATGTGGCATCAGGACTGGTGGAAGATCTATCAACAATCTGTGTTATGCAGATGACACAACCCTGCTTGCTGAAACTGAAGTACTTGCTGCAGAGGGTAAAGGACTGTAGCCTTCAATATGGATTGAGGCGCAATATCAAGAAGACAAAGATTGGCAGCATCAGGATGGATGGTGAAGAGATTGAGATTGTTCACAGCTTTAGTTTTCTTGGCTCCACAGTCAACACTCTTGGCACCAGTAGCCAGGAAATTAAAAGATGTTTTGAGATGGGAAAGTCTGCTGTTAGGGATCTCTCCAGGATACTGAAGAGCAATGGTGTCTCTCTGGAGACTAAGGTGCGTCTGATACAGGCCCATGGTCTTTGCAATGACTTGTTATGCATCACAGAGTTGAACAATTACTAGGGAAGATAGGAGAATTTATGGCTTTGAGCTATGGTGCTGGGGAAGAGTATTGAGTGTACCATGGACTGTGAAGAAAACAAACATTCATCCTGGAGAGAATTAAACCGGGCTGCTCCTTGAAGGCAAGGATTCTGAGGCTTTGTCTTACATACTTTGGACATGTTGTAAGGAGGGACCAATCCTTGGAGAGGGGCATCATGCTTGGGGGGGGGGTGGAGGGACAGCGCAGGAGGGGAAGGCCCTCTATGAGGTGGATTGACTCAGTGACTGGGGTACTAGGGATGAGTGTATCAGAGACAGTGCGATTGGCACAGGATAGAGTAGGATTTAGGGCTGTTGTACATAGGGTCATTATGAGTTGCAAGCAACTCAACAGCACATAACAACAACAAATAGAGAATTTCATCACGTCTTTGTCAAAGATTTAAACTTTTAGAAGAATTATTTGGAGACCATAAATTCCCCCAAAAGATATATGACTCTATTGCACCTGAAAAAAAAATTGTTTCAATTATCATTATATAACAATGCAAAGGGATACTGTGCAAACTGAAGTCAAGGGAGAGAATACCAGCAAGCTTTGACCTTGTGATATTAAGAAAAGTTATTGTTAGAAGAGAGTAGCAACTAAGAGACATTTAAGCAATGAAAGGATCTTCTCTGGAGATCCTTTCTTTTTTTTTTAATTTTTCTGATCATTCTGAAACAGCGAATCTCTGAGATGATAGATTTCTTTTTTCCTCTTTATCTTCTCCAGTTTGGAAATGAAGGAACTAAGAAATATAATTATCTTTTTTTCCTAGCGAGTGCTACAAGATTTAGTAATTGCATTGTATTTTCCGAAAAATATAATCTTTGGACTGTTTAATTAAGTAAATCAACACCACAAGACACTTGAGATTGTTAAACTAGAAACCCGGAAGTCATAGAGTAGGCCATGGTAAACAAATGAATGAAATATTTGAGTGAATGTGTTCATGCAGAAAAGCTCTGTCATAAAATATTCTGAGAACATTTTTATCAAACGTGATATGAAATTCCTAAGGAGATGAGACTTCAATAACTGAAAACATCCACTAAAATGCCTTAGAGGAATAGATTAGAATCTTTTGTCATAATAATTTTGACTGCAGTTTTATAAAGCTGTCTTCCTCTTTTGTGCAAATGCGCATGTGTAAATGTGCTCATGTATGTAGAGCCATGGAAAACGAAACATCATATTCTTCATTCATCAGCATTAACCACAGGTGAGTCATGGCAGAGGGAAGTCAATAGGATAAACCCACCAACACACACACACATACACAAACCAAAAGCTGCACCAAACCCACTGCAGTGTACTTACTGTAAGTCATCTATTCCTCCACTGAGTTTCTAGGATGATCTTTCTCCCAAAGAGTCCATTGTGGATCTGATACACTAGCCACCAGAACTTCTTATGGAAGTTCTTATGTTCAGCTGTGGAGGTTAATTCCTGTGGCTTGGTTTTTGGTGTGAAGGTTAGTGCCCAGTAATTGTGGCTCCCTAGAGAAGGCCCAGCTCAGCCATGATCAAAGTGGAGCCACAGGTTTTTCTAGATGAAGTTCAGCACAAAGCTCTGCATGTGGTAAGAGCGATATTGTTCAATAGTTTCCAAACTTTTTGGATCACCTTTCTTGGGAATGGGAACAAATATGTAGCTCTTCCAATCCATTGGCCAGACAGCTGTCCTCTAAATTTCCTGGCATAGACTGGTGAGTGCATCCAGGACTTAATCCGTTACTGGAAACAAGTCAATTGGTATCTCATCAATTCTCAGGGCCTTATTTTTTGCCAATGCCTTCAGAGTAACTTCCAATTCCTCTATTATTACCACTGGCTTCTGCCCATATGTTACCTCCTGAAATTTTTTCAGTGTCAGTCAGTTCTGTTTCCATGAATTCTCTCCATCTTCTTTTGATGCTTTCTGGGCTGTTCAATATATTTTCCATAGCTTTTTCAATATTACGACTTGAGGCTTAGATTTGTTGTTCAGTTCTCTCAGCAGAAATGCAGAGTTAGTTTCTCCAATTCCAGCTCCCTGCACATTCCATTATAATACTCTGCTTTGTCTTCTCGAGCTGACCTTTGAAATTTTCTGTTCAAATCTTTTATTTTGGCATGTTTTCTCTTTGTTTTGGATTCTCAATGTTCTAGTGTGATTTTTAGCGTTAGAAAATCATTTCAGTAAGTAGCAAGTAATCATGACCCAATATCACTGAAGCAAGAAGTACAAGATATGCTGAAAGCCTTGGTGCGAACAAGACCCCAGGAGCAAACTGAATATAACTTCAGGTATTTCAACAAGCAAATGCAATACTGGATGTTGCTTACTTTTCAGTGCCAGGAAATTTGGAAGTCAACCACATGACCAACAACTAACTGGCAGACACCCATGTTTGCTACCATTCCAAAGAGAGGCCAGCCAATGGAATGTGGAGATTATCAGACAGAGTCAGTAAAACACTGAGCAAGTAATTCAATGGGTAGGTGGGGTGAATGAAATGTGAAGGATCTTTTGTGAAAAACAAAGTATTAAAACTTTGTAAATAACCAAAATAAAAGAAAAAAAATATTCTGTGCAAGTAAAATTCTGCTGAAGATAATTAGAAAAATGATTGCAGTACTGTATTGACAAGAAACTTTCAGAAATTCAAGCCAGATTCAGAAAAGGATTGTTGTTTTTGTTATTTGTTATGTGCAGTTGAGTCAACTAAGACTCACAATGACCATATGAACAATGCCTTTGCCCTATCTTGAGCCAACCTGACTATCCCCTTTGCCACAGTCACCGAGTCATCCATATCATCTCTTGTAGTTGCCTTCTACTCTTACAAGCATAATATCTTTCTCCAAAAACTTGATCCTCCTGACCACATGCTGAAAGTGTAAGAGATGGAGTTTCACCATCCTTCCTTCCAAGGAGCATCCTGGTTTCACTTTCTCTAAGACAGATCTGTTTGTTCTCTTGGCAGTCCATGGTATGTTTAATATTCTTCTCTGGCAGCCAAGTAGTAAGAAGCTGCACTGTAGTCCTAAAGGCACAGAGTTCAAATCCATCAGCTGCTTTGTGAGAGAAGGGTGGGCAATCTCCTTCTATGCAGTTTACTGCTCTGGAAAACCCACTGGAAAGTCAACTATGAGTTTCTTCCATCTTGAAGACAACAACAACCAGCACCACAACTCAAAATAAGTCATGAAGCATATCATTGGTGATGTACAATGGGCCTTGACTGAAAACAGAGAATACAAGAGATATGTTTACTTGTGTTTTATTTGCCATAGAAAGATATTTAATTGTGTGTATTCTAAAAATTATAGGTAGCTTTGCAGATGTTATATACGTATGACATAACTTAGCTTACTGAGAGAGTAAGCCTTCAGTATAGATTATACCTCAACATCAATGAAACAAAATGCTCATAAATGATCCAATAGCAATATCATGATAAATACAGAAAGTTGTCAAGGATTTAATTTTTCTTAGTAGTTCAATCAATATCTACAGAAATAGCAGCCAAGATCTAAAAATGTGCTACATTGAAAGAATCTGCCACAAAGGATTTGTTTTAAGTATTAAAAGCAAAAATAATACTTTGAGGACTAAGATATTCCTGATCCAAACCATGGTCTTTTTAATCATCTCATATGCATGCTAAAAGTGGATAATGAATAAAGACTGAAGAATTATTGATGCCTTTGAACTGTGGTGCTGGCAAAGAGTATTTAAATGTACTATGTACTGTCAACTGTGGAGCAAGGGTGCCTTTATAGGCAAGAATGATGAACCTTTATTTCACATGCTTTGTGCATGTTGTTAAGAGGGGCTGGAACTTGGAAAAAGACAACATGCTGAGGAAAGTGGAGGATCAGTGAAAGTAAGCTTCTCAACAGATGGATTGACGCAGGTTCAGTCAAATCCACGAGATGAGTAGGGTGGTACAGGAAAGGTCAGGGTTCTGTTCTTTCCTATTAACAGACTCAATGACACTTAACAAAAACAACAACCATGTACTGCCAGAAGAAAGAACAAATGTGCTTTGGAAGTACAGCTAAGTGTACTTTCAGAAAGGAGAATGGTATGGTGAGACTTGGTTTCATCTAATTTGGACAAACAGGGAATGCCTAGTCCCTTGGAAAGAACAACATACTTGGTAATTGTAACATGTTGTTGTTATGTGCCACTGAGTCCCTTGCGACTCATAGCGACCCTATGTACAACAACCCTAAACCCTGCTCTATCCTGTGCCAATCGCACTGCCTCTGACACACCCATCCGATTACCCCATTCACTGAATCAGTCCACCTCATAGAGGGCCTACCCCTCCTGCTCTGTCCTTACACCCTACCAAGCATGTTGTCCAAGGACCTCTTCCTCCTTACAACATGTCCAAAGTATTTTAGACAGAGCCTCAGAATCCTTGCCTCCAAGGAGCAGCCTAGTTTAATCCTCTCTAGGATGAATCTGTTTGTTTTCTTGGCATTCCATGGTACTCTTCTCCAGCTCACAGCTCAAAGACATCAATTCTCCTTCTATTCTCCTTGGTCATTGTTCAACTCTCTGATGCATAACAAGTGATAGCAAAGACCATAGCCTGTATCAGATGCATCTTAGTCTCCAGAGTGACACCATTGCTCTTTAGTATCCTGGAGAGGTCCCTAATAGCAGAGTTACCCATTGCAATACATCTTTTCATTTCCTGGCTACTGGTGCCAAGAGTGTTGACTGTGGAGCCAAGCAGACTAAAGTTGTTAGCAATCTCAATCTCTTCACCATCCATCCTGATGCTGCCAATTGGTCCAGTGGTGAGAATCTTTGTCTTCTTGACATTGAACTAAAATCCATACTGAAGGTTGCAGTCCTTGACCCTCTGCAGCAAGCCTTTCAGGTCCTCCTCAGTTTCAGCAAGCAGGGTTGTGTCATTTGCATAATTCAGATTGTTGATAGATCTTCCACCAATCCTCATGCCATACTTCTCCTCATAGAGCCCGTTGAAAAGCTATGGAGATAGGACACATCCCTGACATACACCATTCCCAATTTTGAACCATGCAGTGTTTCCCTGCTCTGTTCTGACTACTGCCTCTTGGTCCAAGTATAGGTTTTGCATTAGCATGATCAAGTGTTCTGGGATTCCCATTCTTCTCAGAGTCAGCCACAGTTTGTTATGATCCACACAGTCAATCGCCTTTGCATAATCAATGAAACACAGATAGACATTCTTCTGGTATTCCCTGCTTTCAGCTAAGATCCATCTAACATCAGCTACAATATCCCTAGTACCACGACCCCTTCTAAACCCAGCCTGGACTTCTGGCAGTTCTCTGCTGATGTACTGTTCCAGTCATTTTTGGATAATCTTCAGTAGAATCTTGCTTGCATGTGAAATAAATGATAATGTTCTATTGTTTTCACACTCTCTGGGTCACTGTTCTTTTGGATGGGAATAAATGCAGATCTCTTCCAGTCAGTTGGCCAATTGGTTGTTCTCTGGATTTCTTGGCACAACTTGCTGAGCACATCTAGGGTAGCATCTGTTAGCTGAAATACGTCAATTGTTATACCATCTATTCCTGGGTTCTTATTTTTTGCTATGTCCTTCAAAGCAGCTTGTACTTCTTCCTTCATCACCATAAACTGTTGCTCATATGTTATTTCACTAAATTCTTCTGTGTCTGCCAAAACCTTTGGATACAGTGACTCAGTATATTCTTTCCATCTTCTTTTAGTACTTCCTGGATCATTTAATATTTTGCCTAAACATCCTTGATTATAGCAACTTGAGGTTTGAATTTGTTCTTCAGTTCCTTGAGCTTAAGAAATGCTGAACGAGTTCTGCCCTTTTGTTTTTCCAACTCCAGCTCCTTGCACATTTCATTGTAACACAGAGGATCAATAAAAAAAGAGGAATACCCTTGATGATATGGATTAACAGTGTAACTACAAACACAAGAATGATTTTGAGAATGGCACATCTTGGCAATGGTTTGTCTATTGTCATTGTTTCTGCGTACCATAGAGTCAAAACTGACTCTTAAAGTTGGAGCCAACTAGCCACACTTAAGGGGAACCTGGTTGGCTGTAGGGAATTGCACTGTTAATCTAAAGGTTGAACCTCTCTGGTGGTTCTAATCTAATTGTGGCTCTGAGGGTCTTAAAAAAAAAAAAGAAAGAAAGTATCATTTCCTGTGCAATTTACATCCACAGAAACCAAGTGAGGTATTAGTTATTAAACAGTGATGATTTGACAGTAGTGAGAGAAATAACACAGAACAACAACAAAAGCATCCCTCCTTGGACTAGGAACCACCTGCCCTGCTTGGGAGGTAGGTGCAGCTGTAGGAATGCGACACTTTTCACCTGTGAAGACAGGAGCTCAGTAAGCACTGCAATCAAATCTCCAGAAACCTCTGTTCTAATTCTTGGATAGCTAAGCTATCTTCTGATTATAATTTGACTTCCTAGGTAGCTTCCTACAAAAAGTGAATCTAATAGCCAGAGAAATTAGTATCTCTTCCCTGTCACATTTGTTTTCTCACTGTAAGTTAAATCAGTATGACTGATATTATCCATGAGTGTGTTATAACCTTTATTATAGTGAATAAACATCATCCAATTTGATCTAGTCTAAGAGACAACCTCTGAAAACCTTCTAGAAGCTCAGCTGACCCAACAGCGACAAATTCAGTTGAATAGAATCAGGGAAGATAAAATTTTAACTTAGAGAATCTGAGGATCAGATCAGTCCCTGTCCTGGGATGACTTTACAAATAGGGTGCTTTTGTTCTGAAGATCCCTACAAAAGAGCCAGTAGTCTTATCTGATATTATAATGGTTCAAAGACCTTTGCATTTGAGCTTAAATTGGGGCAAGATGCTAGACATTAAACTACTGACTATCTTTAACAGATATCTAAGAAGTAAAGACAGATGAGAAAGGGGAGAATCACTATCAACTACACAAAGGTGTTTTCAATTACATAATTCATAAAAATTTATAATATTTGCAAGGCTGGTTAATGTTATCTCTAATGAAATAAAAGGCACCAGAAGCTCAGTGATATTTCTGGTTTGTCTAAGACTCAACAGAAATTGGGAGGGGTCAGAACTGGACCACAGCATTAGTAGTTTTGCCTAGCAGGTTTATGTTACACAATCATATCTGCAATATGATTGGACGAAATATGCCTGACTGGACAATGGACAAATGTCTGCAAAGAGAGAATTAGAGAATATTTGCAAAGCCGGGACTTGCTGAGGAGTATATTTAAATAATTAGAGAGGAGTTTGGATCATATTAATGGATGGCAATAAATGACAAACACATTCACCATTGCAAGACATAATAGTCCAAATGACTAACCACAACTGACTGGACTGAGAAATTGTGATACGTTCACACAGTGTAATGCTAAGTAGCACTCAGGAGCAATGTTTAAAAAAATACTGTATAACTTGGGAGAGACTGGAGAGCATTATGCTGAGTGAACTAACTCAGTCTCATAAGGACAAATATGACATAAGACCATTATTGCAAAAAATGGATAACTAGTAAAATATGTATGGGATCTCAAGGGAGGGTGAGTGGAGGAGTGAGGATGGGTGAGGTGAAAACATAGGGCTGCATAGTTTCGTGGGGGAGGGAAGGGAAGAAAGAAATGAGATGTCGCTGGGCTCAAAGACAGAGTAATGATAGATAAGGGCCAATGGTGATTAATTTTATAAGACATAATTCATGAGAATGATTGGATAAAGCACAAAGTGAATGAAGAATAGTATGAAACAAAATGTTTATGAACTTTGTAAGCAAACCAATTTAAAAAATATTTGTTTTTATATTGATTATAACTTAAAGTCAGATTATATATTCAGCCATACCTGTAGGAATCTCTGAAGTCTTTCAATAGTGCAAGCAATTATTATAATAAAAATGATGTTTTAATTAATTTAGAAATGCTGCTGTAAAAAGGCCTGATGATCTACTTCTGACACAATCAGCTATTGAAAACCCTTGGTGATGTAGAGGTTTAAGGAGTTGTACTGTCAACCCAAAAGCAGTTTTCAGTGCACCAGCTGCTTCACAGAGAAATATGGGTGATCATCTCCTGTGTGACTTTTAGCTTCTAAAAGCCTGTGGGAGGGCCAGCTCTGAGTTGGTTTGGGCTCAATAGCAGTGAATTAGAATCAATGCAAAAGTAACTGGATTTGACTGGTGACATGTGTGTTATATACCGACGAGGTGTAAATCAACTCATAATTGACCTCCTGCAGCCTTTCACAGACTATAAATCACATGGGTACTGTGGGTAAGAAAGTGCAGAAGGTTTGAATTAGTCAACTGCTCCACTGGAGAAATATGGGCAGTCGACTTTTGACCTATGGTCCCAATCTGATAGTACCCAACAATAGCAAGTCTCTTGGGAGGAAATTACCCATCTTTCTCCTGCAGGGGATCTGTTGGATTCAAACCACTTGCCATTGGGTTGGCTGCACAACTTCTTACCCACTAGGCAAACACAGCAGGAAGCATATGCATATAAGACAACAAAACTGGATTTGTGGGTAAATGGGCTTTGGAGCATATGTGATTATTCACCTAAAAAGGCATAGCCCTGCTTGCAAAAATTGTTTTTAGTAAGTGACTCAGGATATGCAAATTTTAAAATAAATCAGGAAATTGTGTCCATTACTTTAGTGGACAATTAATGAGACATGTTTCCATTTTAAAGGATGTGTTTGGCATTTTCAGTGTCAGAGGATCAGATAAAAAGTGCTCCACACCAGCTGGGTCTGTATTGCCATCCAATAATCAGAAACTTGGCAAAAGTGTGTTCACACCGATCACAGTGTGGTTGCTTTTGACTAGAAGCACCATGGCAGTAGTTTTAATTAGAGGCATGTCAAGTAATTCAGAGTTAACAGTAGTGTGGATGAAGCAGCAGTGGTTACAGTTTGAAAAATTCTTTGGACGTTTACTCCATGTATGGGAGTCTCTTGGCAACAATTTTGTGAGCTGAAAATAATTCATATTATGTCTGCTGGTCATTAAGTCATGTCCCATTGTGTTAATGCCATGACTAAATGGAAAAACAGATGTGGCAATTAAAAACTAAAAGTGATACCCATTTATTTTTGGCTCAGAGAATTACTACACATAGCAACATTTCTCCCTCTCCTTAGCTAAAGAGATGGCATGTACAGAGTAACTATTATTTTCCTGCTGTTTATGAATAGTTCATGAATCATGACTAACACTCAACCACCTGCATATTTCTACTTTTATTCCATTTTAAATATGCTTATACTCATTTACTGAAGTCTTAGGGAGAGGAGGAAACGTAGTATGTGTGTTGCCTATATTTCTCCAACCATATCTGGCTAGAAGACAGAACAGTTAAATAATTCAAATAAATTATCAACTTTGAACAGACTTTATTTTCAAAGTTGAACACACATACATAGATGGAGAGTAAAGAAGAATGGCATTTCCTAAATCTCATCATACTTAGTTGCAAAATCAATATAAACATCAACTCATTAGATAGTTAGTTGATTAAGTTAACTAGGAGTCTATACAAACCAATTTTTCATAAGAGAAAGGAAATATTTCAGCTTTCTAAGCCCTAGCTCTCCCTCAGTTCACACCCACACCCTTCTGTTTGGGGGGCCAGTAGTTCCCACAGTCTGCAGACTGTGCCAAACCTGGTCTAACATCAGTCCCCCAGATTAGAGAGGGCACCTCATCTGACCAACAGGCACCCATCATCAGACTGGCAAAGACATCATCTTTAATCAGGCCAACTAGACTAGGCTCCTCTGAGATCAGTAGGCCCAGGCAGGGTGTGTCATCTCAGGACACAACCCTTGGCACATATTTCCCATAACATGCATGTTTGTTGTATGATGTTTTTACGCTTGCCTGTTTGCCATCATGGATATAGCCAAACAGTTTGCTGTTTGGCAGCTTAAGTTAGGTGTTGCTGCTTATTTTATAGTTCGTGTATATAAATTCTTGTTTGTGTATAGTTTATTTTTATGCATATAACACTTGACTGTCAGTCCTATAGTACAGTGTTTCAAATAAGGGGTCACTTTAATGTTGCTATAGTACTGGAGGCTATGCCACTGATTGTTCAAGTAAGCAGGGTCCTCTATGATGAATAGGTTTCAGCAGAGTTTACAAACTAAGATGAACTAAGAAGCCAGATTGATAATCCACTTCTGAAATAACAGACCTGTGAAAACCCTATGAATAGCAAGGGAACTTTAGATATAGCATTGAAAAGAGTGACTTCCAGATTGGAAGACACACAAAATGAGTAGAAACAGCTGCAAACATCCATTCATAAATAGAACATGGAATGTATAAGTTATAAATCTAGGAAAAGTGGAAGTTGTCAAATATGAAAGGGAATATAGAAAGATTGACATCCTAGGCATTAGTGATCTGAGAAGGACTGGTATTGGATCAGACCATTTGTATGCTTTCTTTTCCTGGGAATGACAAATTGAAAAACAGTGAAGTTGTATTAATAGTCAAAAGAGCAGTTAAAGATCTATTCTGAAGTACAATGTTGTGAGTGACAGGAATGCAAAGTTGAAAACAAAGAAGAACTGTTGGAGAAGAGTACTGAATATCCCATGGACTGACAAAAACCCAAATGAGTCTGTATTGCAGGAAGTACAACCAAGGCACTCCTTAGAGTCAAGGATTCTGGTGCTTAGTCTCACAGGCTTAGAGCATGCTGTCAGGAGAGTCCAGGCCCTGGAAAAAGAGATCATGCTGGGAATAAAAGGCATTGGCACAGTAACTGTAACAATGGGCTGCGGCATGTAGGAGTTAGTGAGGATGGTGCAGGATGTGGCAAGGTTGTTCATAGTGTCTCTATGAGTCATAGGCAACTTCATGACACCTAACAGCAACAATGTACTTCTGCTTGTTGACTTTTCTGAAGATTTATACATAATAAATATTATAAGTTCTGGAATGCAAAAGTTGGGAACCCGGAAGAAGGATCAGGAGTCAGAAAATATGGGCTTGATGACAGAAATGAGGCTGGGGATAAAATGAGAGAATTATATACAATCAATGATTTAATCATAGAAATACCTTTTATAAGAAACATAAACACAGGCTATACACATGAATTTCACATGATGTGATTGATGCACACTGTATGCATGCCAATTAACAATCTGGAACAATAAGTACATTACAAAGTTAACCGGGAAGGGGAAAGAGGAGAGGGAGGGAAATATGAATCAGTGAGTGAATGAAAACCCAACCTCTCTGTAAACTGTCAGTTAGATTACAGTAAAAAGTAGGTCAGTGATAAAAAGGAAGGCCTTCAATAATATGGATCAGCATGGTAGGAACAAAAGTAGTTTCAAATATTAGCATTCAAAGTGAAGATTGCACAAGATTGAGCAGTTTATTAATTAACCATTAAGAAAAGTTCATGATTGTTCGTAAAATTTTATATACTTCTAAGGGAGGAAAAAGAAAACAGCAAATTAATTAAAACAAAAAGATTGTTATCACAGAGACGTGTATTTTATACCCAAGTAAACTTGGAATGCCATCAAACTTTTGAAATAAAATTTTGTTGGTAGTTTGAAATAAAGATACACTTATGAATTTACTTATTGTCTATGACTGCTTTTGTGCCACAACAAAAAATTAAGTGATTGTAATAGAGCCTATAGGGCCTGAAAACCCAAAATATGTAGGCCCTTTGTAGTAAAGTTTATTAACTTTTGCTCTTTATTTACTGAAAGAGCTATTTGAAACTTATTTAAATTGCTCTAGTTTGTTGTTAGATATCATCGCATCAACTACAGCTCATAGCCACCCTCTGAATAACACATCTGAACCTTGCCCTTGTCATCGCTGATGTTTATGAGCCCATCGTTACAGTCACTGTGTCAATCCATCTTGATGAAGGTCTTCCTCTTTCTCTGATCCTCTGCCTATCTGAGAATGATGTATTTTCCCCAATGACTAGTGTCTCTTGATACGAGATGAAGTTTCATCAGACTTGCTCTAAGGTATATACTGTTTTCCCTTTCTCTAAGACAGGTTTGTTCTTTTGGCAGTCCACAGAATATTCACTACTCTTCTACAACACCATAATTTAAAGGCTTTGGCTCTTCTCTGTCATCCTTATTTGTGATCCAAATTTGAGATGCATAGGAATCAATTGAAAATACTATGATTTGACTCAGAACCTACCTTAGTCTTTACACTGACATCACTGTTCTTCAGCACATTAGAGACATCCTTGACTGGATTGTCCCAGTGCAATACATGTTTTATTTCTTAACTGCTTTTACAATGGCTGTTGTTTGTCAAGTTGCCTGCAACACATAGCAAGCCCATGTAAAACGGTTCTGAACCCTGCTTTATTCTGAGCCAACCCTACCATCTCCAACACACCTACCCCCATTAATCCAGTCTCTGAGCCAATCCACCTCATCAAAGTTCTTCTACTCTTGTACTATCCCTTCACCCTCCTTGCAACATGACCAAAGCATATCAAACAGAGCTTCAGAATCTTTACCTCCAAGGAGCAGCCTGGTTTCACCCTCTCCAGAATCAACCTATTTGTTCTCTTAGCAGTCCATGGTATATTCAAACTCTTTTTCAGCACCAAAACTCAATTGTCTTTCTATTTTCCTTAGTTATTATTCAGCTTTCTGATGCATAGTATGTAATTGTGAAGACCAAGGCCTGGATCAGGCACACCTTAGTCTCTAGACTGACATCGTTGCTTTTCAGTTGCTCAACTCATTCTGGAGATGTCCCTAACAGCAACTTCCCGGCTGCTGGGGCCAAGAATGTTGATTGTGAAGCCAAGCAAACTAAAGCTGTGAACAATCTCAGTCTCTTCCCCATCCATCCTGATGCTGCCAATTGGCCCAGTGGTGAGAATCTTTGTTTTCTTGATGTTGAACTTCAATCCATATTGAAGGCTATAGTCCTTGACCTTCTGCAGAAAGCACTTCAGGTCTCCGGTTTCAGCAAGCATGGTTGTGTCAACTGTATAATGCAGGTTGTTGATGAGTCTTCCTCCAGTCATGATGCCACATTCCTCCACATAGAGCCCAGATGATATATTCTGGATATAGATTGAAAAGGTATGGTAATAGGATACATCCCTGTCATAGAACCTTAGCAATTTTAAATCATGCAGTGTTTCCTTCTATGTTCTGATGACTGCCTCTTGGTCAATGTATAGTGGCTTTAAATTATAGCTCACTGTCCTTCCTAAGAATATAAACAAATTATAAGTGTAGCAAATATGGTGAAATATAGAAAAAACATCTTCCCATTCAAAGTCCAACTCTTTAGCCCTCCTTAGTCACCATTGTATATGTCTGTTGTTTTGTGGTGCTTTTTTTTTCATACAATAATGCCCTCTGTTCCATTTAAAGAATTTCTGATATACTAAAACAAACACACAAAAACCCTTTAGTATTAGCAACATTTTAGATGGAATCGAGGACACTACAGTACAAAGGGGGAAAAAAGACAAGAGAATTTTCTAATAGTTCCTGATGTTTTCTTCCAAATCCCTGAAATTTGCCTTCAAGTTTGATGTTGATGTTACCTTGATCTTACCTGACAGACACAGTCAGAGACTGACTGACAGTGATGGAAAGTTTTCATTGGTTGTAAGAGGTGTTTTGTTTTCAAAGAGGCTGAAAGGTGAGGAAATGTTTCTTTTAGAATTAATGTTAATGTCTCTTAGATTTAAACATTCCATCATAACCTCATAGAATAATTCTAGTTGAAATAAAGTGTTCATTCACATTGTAAGAATAAAAGCATAAAAGGGCCAAAGATAAATGTGAATATGCACTCTGTAATATGAATCTGATGATAAGAGACAGCCTTTACTAAAAGTAATAATGTAAGAATAAGTCATATGGAAAACATGGATAGGCTATACTGAGACCTTCGAAGTGCACTTAAAATTTCTGGATCATTTTCTAAATTTTTAAAAGAAAGGCCACTATTGTTGTCTAACCTATTTTAAAGGGTTATTTGAGTTGTAAAGTAACTGATTCATAAAGCAAGTTGTTATATTAGGGACATAACTGTTATCTAATATACATTTGAACTCTTGCTAACTGATGTATATCCCCTCCCTGTGTTATTTTTGTTATTTTGTGTCACCAAGTCAGAATCAACTCAAAGCAGACTCCTTAATGTTTTTTTTAAGGATGTCAATGACATGAGAGGAGATTGTCCATCTTTCTCTGGTGAAGCAGGTGGTAGATTTGAACTGCCTGCCTTTGGGATGGCAGGGCAAACTCGTTACCATTAAACCGCAAGAGCACCTTCCCCCCCCCCATAACTATATGTAATTTTAAGCTTTCTCCAAATAAACAAATCCTCACTGTAGTGAATTAGATATTTTATAACATAAGACATCAACTGACCAATGTTTTATATGATTCACAAATATCCATTCCAATTTAGACCCACATAATTCATAGATATTCTCTAGCTGTTGGCTTGAATGTTAAAAAGTTGTAAAACTTTTAATTCCTATTTAATAATCTTATAGAGAGTGACTGTTGGGTGAAATAAGGTGTTGCATGTTCTGTGGGTCTGTGTATGAGAGTATTTGAGCAAATGTGGATCCAGACTGAAACCTACAATGAGGAGGATTCTCCTGAAACTACAAAGGTGTTTAAAATCTTTCTTAGATGTTTCACAGAGTCAGAGGGCATAGGTCGTGACTGTTAATAAAATCTACTCTGAGCTTCCACAGAGATTATTTCTCATCATATGATGGTTCATCCCAAAGAGGGTGAAATCAGTTTTTTCCTTGGAGTCAAGGATTCTGAAGTTTGATCAGATGTTATTCTTATTTCTCTGTGTTTGTAATGACCTTTTGCATTCTTTGTCGATGATATTCTTTATAGCCTTCCACAGCTCTTCTGGTCTTCGCTCATTTGTGTTCAAAGTCTCAAATCTGTTCCTGAGATGATTTTGAAATTCAGGTGGGATAGACTCAAGGTAAAATTTTGATTCCTGTGGATTTGATTTAATTTTCCTTATCTCTACCTTGGACTTGCATATGAGTAGTTGGTGATCATTTCCACAATCAGCACCTGGCCTAATTTTTACAACTGATAGTGGGCTTCTCCAGTGATTCTTTACACAGATGTAATCAGTCTGATTCCTATGCATACCATCAGGTGACATCCAGGAGTATGGCCTGCACTTATGTTTCTTATAAAAAGCATTTTCAATGAATAAATCGTTGATTGTACAGAATTCTAGAATTCTATCTCCAGTTTCATGTCTGTCACAAATTCTGTTTTCCAACTACTGGTCCTTCTTCTCTGTTCCCAACTGTGGGGTTTTTTTTGTTTTGTTTTGTTTTTTGTTAATGTTGTTTACTGTCAAGTCAGATCCAACTGGCACAGGAGGAGATTGCCTTTCCTTCTCCAGCAGAACATCTGGTGGACTCAAACTGTGGATCTTTGGGATTCAAACAGCTCTGAAGCTGTTCCCAACTTTTACATTCCAGTCACCCATAACTGAAAATCAATTTCTGACTTCAAAAGTTGATGGAAATCTATTTTCTCCTCTTTGGCTCCAGTTGTTGATGAAGACCATCTCTAGCAAGGTGTTATTAAGCTTCCACGTAGGTGGTTTCATAAGCTTGTATCTCATTGCTAATTTCCAGTTTTATGACATTGGTTTAGTGGCAAGAAGCTGTACTGCAACCCTGAAGGCCCATGGTTCAGGGTAACTAGCTGCTCTGCAGGAAAATGTTCTGACTCTCTGGTACACAAGAACAACAGTCTGAGGAGATACTTTACGTTATTTCAGTTTTTTTATTTGCTGAGCCCTGATAGGTGTCCTAATTGATGATCAGTTCGTGAGTCTGTACCATGTGCACTTGAGGAGAAAGTAAATTGTTTTTTGGCTGGTTGTATAGGTTTAGATGTTGTGTATCTTTAAGTGACTTCCTAACTGACCTATTCTTTGGTAAGAGTGGTATATTAAAGGGTCCTATCAATATTGTGGTGTTGTTGGTTTCTCTCTTCAAGTCGACTTACTGCTATTTTATGCATTTTGCAGGTCTATCTGTTGGTGCATAGGTGATGAACATTACGTCTTCTTGGTCTATTGTGCCTTTTATTATTACATAGTGCCCTTCACTATCTTTTATGGTGGTTTTCATCCTGAAGTCTATTTTATCAGAGATTAGTGTTGCCTCATCTGCTTTTATTGTGGGTGTCATTTGCTTGGTACATATCCCCCACTGTTTAGTTTTTAGTCTCTCTTTTTCCTCGTTTAGTAGAGGATCTCTTGTAGCTAGCATATTGGTGGGCTTTGGGGTTTTTAATCCATTCTGCTACTCATTTTCTCTTAATTGGTGCATTTCATTCATTCATGTTAAGTGTGATTATTGACATTCCAGGTTTTATTACTGCCATTTTGCTTGGTTTCTTTTCCTGTCATTTCTGGTTTCTGTAGTCTATCTTTTGGTGTCTGTGTCAGAAACTTCCCTTACAATTTCTTACACAGATGGTCTTGTTTTCACAAATTCCCTCAGCACTTGTTTGGTTTTTTTTTTTTTTTTCTGAAAAAGACCT
>NW_006399815.1:15845415-15848449 GCF_000299155.1 Elephantulus edwardii | reverse complement strand
CCCTGAGGGCCGCAATGGCTCACCCCGAGCTAGGGGCTGAGGGCAGCCCATCCCGGGCAGGGCAACACCCCCAGGAGCTGGCTGGTATACTCCCCCTCCAATTGCCCCTACCCCAGTCTGGTCCCCTTGCCTGACTGAGGACTCTGTGGTCAGGGATAGTGTTTCCAATTCCAACACTGCCACTTTTGCCACCCCCATAAGTGGTCATACTATATTTTGAAGTAGGTGTCACTGCCCTCCCCCTTTATATATGATAAAGGGAAGCTGAGAATTGTGAACAGACTCCCCCCCCAGGCCTAACCGTCTTTTGGCAGAAGCATTCAACAGAACAAAATATGTGGTGCATTTAGGATGTCTGTCCTCTTGTGCATGCTGCCACTGTTAAGGTCATCAGACTCACAGTGACTTTCAGCAATCCATTGCATAGGTAATCGTCCTCTTTGGCCTTTCCAATGCATAGGTAATCGTCTTCTTTGGCCTGTCCAAGGAAACCCAAACCTGCAGGGGGCGGGCATGCATCCCATCCCCCACCTCCTATGCAGGTGGGTCAGCAGGGTGCGGCCCCCCAGCACGGGAGCCCTTCAGGAGGTGCGCGACCCCCCAGCGCGGGCGCTCGAGGGTGCACAGCCCCTCTTGTGCTGGCTGCTGGCGGCTGCCCACTTCCCCCACAGCCGCCATCCTGGCTCACAAGAATTCTCTCCAGACCAAGTCCACCTTGCGGCAGTGTGGTGGCTTCACTGTACCAGTCTTGAGGAGGGCCGGTGCCCAGCATCCATCCTGGGTGAGGGAATCCATTCATTCTGTCACTGCTCCCGCAGCTCACCACACTGTTTCTGCCTCTGCCGCCATCTTGGATCTTCTAGTAATTGGTTTCTTTATGCCTTCTCTATATGACATCCCATTGTGTTCTTGCTCAAATGGTTACTGCTGAGAAATCAGAACTTAAGTCTAATTGGTTCTTCTTTGTAGGTGACTATTTTTCTTATACTGTTATCATTATCTTTGGAAAATTTGATTATGATATGTCTTGATGCTTTTCTTTTGGGGTCTATTCTATTTTGGGTTCACTGAGATTCTTAAATGTGAATTGCTTTGTTCATAATGCGTGAGAAATTTCCTTCTAGTATATCTTCCATAAGTTTCTCAGTGATTTCCTTGCCCCCGTCATATTCTTTGGTTTGAGTCATATGTATATTGTTCGTTTTGATGTCATCCCACATAATTCTTTTTTTCCCCCCATTTACCTTCCATCTCTTCCCTTATACTATGTTCTCATTGAGGTTCTGGTCTTCTAGCTCATTGATTCTCTCTTCCATCTCTTCTGTTCTACTATTTTTGTCCTTCAACCATGTTGGAAACTTTTAACATTTCAGCCTTGATATCCTGGATTGCATTTCTGTTAATTACAGTGCTGTGTTGTCTGTACTGTCTCTGTCTAATGTTGATTTTTAAATTTCTTCTACATTTTTATCTGTTGTATCAATTCTTTTATCTTTTGCAATTTCTTCAGTAGTTGTTCATGTTCCTCTTCACCAGCATTTTTTCCTGTCTCCCTGTCTCTGGGATATTCACTTTATTTATAGTTTAAATTCTTTCTTCCTTATGTTTCACCTTGCTGCATAGCTGCTCAAATAACTTTACTTCAATATATTTTTCCTGGTATATTTTCTCGGGGGTATTGACTTTATTTATGGTTTCCATTCTTTCTTCCATTATTTGTACTATCTTTTGTAGCTGTTCTTGTGACATCAAGTTAATATATTTCTTCTACCTTTCTATCTCTAGGGTTTTCATTTGGACTGTAGTAAGCTCTGATTTTTAGGAGAAAGCTTATTTCATTTTTCACAATGTTTGAAGCTTCCTGCTGCTTTCTTGCCATTATGTGAAGTTTTCCTTGGTATGTGTTAGGCTGTATCTATTGTGTCTGTATGGGTTGTTTACAGTTCTTTATCTTTACAATATTATTTATTAGTTGAAGAATTTAAGTGCTCCCTTTATGGGGAGGGCAAAACTGACTATGCAGGGAGTCCTCTCTAATGCAGTGCTTCCCTTTTCTAAGGTCCTTTGGATTCTCTTTGGACTACAGTGCAGCCTTGCAGGAATTCCACCTGATTGCTCCCCACTCTAGTTTGGAATTGCCCTTGTTGGAGCTGATGAGCCCAGGAGCCAGAGGCTGCCTTCACCTGGCATGTAGCTGCACTTTCTCTATTTGGTGTAGGAACGTGGAGGCAGGGCCCTACCTGTTTCTGGCGACGCTTTCAGTTCTCATGCCCTTTCTCAGTTCTTGTATGTAGTTTTGTAGGGACTCTCCAGCCTGTACCTTTCTCTTCTAAAGTTTAGAATTGCCCTTGTTGGAGCTGATGAGCACAGGAGTAGAAACAGCTTTCCTCTAGCAGATAGCTGTACTTTCTAATTTGTGTGGGGTCAAGGGGCAGGGCCATACTAGTTTCTAGCTGCCTTCTTAGTTCTTGTACACCCTCTCAGTTGTTGCAAGTAGCTTGTTGGGATTTCTCCAGCCTGTTCCCACCTCTTCTAAAGTTTGGAATTCTTGGTGGAACTGATTATCACAGGAGCCAGAGAACACTTTCCCCTGACAAGCAGCTACACTTACTTTCTACACCATTTCCCCCCTCCCCACCTTATTGGATATTTCAGTCAATGCTTTTATTTTCTCTTGAATTCTTTAATCTAGAGAAAGGCTGTTTTTGTTTACTCTTTGGTTTCCTAAGACCATTTCATTGCACATTTCAACATAATAACTTACATTGTCTTACTGCACCACTCTCTGAAATCTACTGTTCGGTTCTTTATCTTTTCTTCTGTTAGTTTCAGCTACTCTGCACTGAAGAGCAAGTTTCAGAGCTTCTTCAGCTAATAATTTTGGCCTTTTCTTTTTAAAAATTACTTTTAAATTTTTAGTGAATTATATTGTGAGTGACAGGAAAATATTCATACGCATACAAGGAAGTCCAGTGAATACCACTATCATTCAGATATATGCACTAACAACCAGAATCAAAGAAGAGGAAATAGA
>NW_006399815.1:15789479-15845133 GCF_000299155.1 Elephantulus edwardii | reverse complement strand
CAAGTTCAAGCTGAAGCTGAGGAAAATTAAACCGAATCAACGGGAACCAAAATAGAACTTTGTGTCTATCCCACCTGAATTTCAGAATCATCTCAAGAACAAGTTTGAGGCCATGAACACGAATGGGCGAAGACCAGATGAGGTGTGGGAGGATATCAAGGGTATCATCCAAGAAGAGTGCAAATGGTCATTACAAAGACAGAAGAGGAAGAAAAGACCAAAATGGATGTCAGAAGAAACTCTGAATATTGCACTGGAGTGCAGAAAAGCCAAAGCACAAGGAAGAATTCAAGATACTAAAGAGTTGAATAGAAGATTTCAAAAGGCAGTGCGGGATGACAAGTACAATATTACAATGAAATGTGCAAGGAGTTGGAGTCAGAAAACTAAAAGAGTCTAACCCAGCCTTTCTTAAGCTCAAGGAACTGAAGAACAAATTCAAACCTCGAGTTGCTATAATCAAGGATGCTTTAGACAGAGTATTAAATGATCTAGGAGGTATCAAAAGAAGATGGAAAGAATATACTGAGTTATTGTATCGAAAGCAACTGGCAAACACAGAAGAATTTAATGAAACAACATATGAGCAAGAGCCTATGGTGATGAAGGCAGAAGTTCAAGGTGCTTTGAAAGAAATAGCAAAAAATAAGGCCCCAGGAATAGATGGTATACCAATTGGCATATTTCATCTAACAGATGCTGCCCTGGACATGCTCACCAAGCTCTGTCAAGAAATCTGGAGAATAACCAGTTGGCCAACTGACTGGAAGAGATCTATATTTGTTCCATTGCAAAGAAAGGTGACCCAACAGAGTGTGGAAACTATTGAACAGTATCTTTGATTTCACATGCAAGCAAGATTTTACTGAAGATTATCCAAAAACAACTGAAACAGCACATCAGCAGAGAACTGCCAGAAGTCCAGGCTGGGATTAGAAGGGGTCTTGGTACTAGGGATATTGTAGCTGATGTTAGATGGATCTTAGCTGGAAGCAAGGAGTACCAGAAGAATGTCTATCTGTGTTTCATTGATTATACAAAAGCATTTGACTGTGTGGACCGTAACAAACTGTGGCTGACTCTGAGAATAATGGGAGTCCCAGAACACTTGATCATGCTAATGTGAAACTTACACTTTAACCAAGAGGCAGTCGTCAGAACAGAGCAAAGAAACAGTGCATGGTTCAAAATTGGGAAGGGTGTATGCCAGGGATGTGTCCTGTCTCCATACCTTTTCAACCTGTATGCAGAACAAATCATCTGGGAGGCTGGGCTCTATCAAGAGAAATGTGACATCAGGATTGGTGGAAGATCTATCAACAATCTGTGTTGTGCAGATGACAGAACCCTGCTTGCTGAAACTGAGGAGGACCTGAAGCGCTTGCTGCTGAGGTTTAGGGCCTGCATCCTTCAATATGGATTGAAGCTCAATGTCAAGGGGACAAAGATTCTCAACCACTGGACCATTTGGCAGCATCAGGATGGATGGTGAAGAGACTGAGATTGTTAACAGCTTTAGTCGGCTTGGCTCCACAATCAACACTCTTGGCACAAGCAGCCAGGAAATTGAAAGACATATGGTGATGGAAAAGTCTGCTGTTAGGGACCTCTCTAAAGTACTCAAGAGCAACGGTGTATCTCTGGAGGCTAAGGTGCGTATGGTTCAGGCCGTGGTCTTTGCAATCGCTTGTTATGTGTCAAGGAGCTGGACAATGACCAGGCAGGATAGAAGTAGAATTCATACTTTTGAGCTTTGGTGTTGGAGAAGAGAGCTGCGAGTGCCATGGACTGCTTAGAAAACAAGCAGATTCATCCTGGAGAGGGTTGAACTGGACTGCTCCTTGGAAACAAGGATTCTGAGGCTTCGTCTGACATACTTTGGTCATCTTGTAAGGAGGGACCGGTCCTTGGAGAGGGACATCATGCTTGGGAGGGTGGAGGACAGGAGCAGGAGGGGAAGACCCTCTATGAGGTGGATTGATTCAGTGACTGGAGCAATCGGGATGACTGTGTTGGAGACAGTGAGATTGGCACAGGACAGAGCAGAGTTTAGAGCTGTTGTACATAGGGTTGCTATGAGTTGCAAGCTACTCGATGACACATAACAACAAACAATATTCTGGTGTCTTTGCACAACTCTTATTGTTTTTGATTATTTGAATCAAGGTATCCAGCCCATCAAATCCATTCTTGAGATGGCATTTAAGTCCAGACAGGATGTTTTCAAGTTCCTTACTGTAGCTCTTCCAGTCTTGCTTTCTTTATTTAGTTTCAACTTCAACTTGCAAATGAAAAAAATATATGGTCTGTTCTACAATTAATGCTAACTTTGCACTTGATTATATTGAGTTTCTTTATAGTCTATGCATGTAGTCAAATTGTATAGTCTATCTGAATATGATCATATGTAAGGTCATCAGTTATGTTGCTGAAAAATTTTTCTATGAAAAATGTTTGATCTTACAGAACTCTAACATGTGATCTGTGCTTTTTTTTTAAAACCAAGGGCAATTTTCCATCTACTGATCCTTTTTCACCTTCAACTTTCATATTCTGAACACAAGCAATAATTAATACATATAGATTGTATGTTTTTTCTACTTAAGATTATAGCAAGTTGTGGGGAAAAAGCCCCACTGGTTTTTTAATCTTTGGCATTCACAGATGATATTTAAGTCTGATAACAGTCATGTTAAGTGGTCTTTTTTTGCAAGTGAATGGATATTTCCACATACAATGCAAAGTATGTACCTAAGGATAGATGTACTCTTTCTGATGTGAAATACAATTTCATCTCTTTACAACTTGTCATTCTCAGTTTAGAAAGCCAATTGTTTTTCAAGCTCAAAATGGCTAAAATTGGTCATTTGGGTTTACTAACGCTCAGGATAATAATCTTCAAACATTCCATTTCACTTCAGAAAACTTCCATTGTTTCTTAATTCATATATGGTATATCCTACATTCTGATTATTAATGAAGATTTGTTATTATGTTTTATTTTGAGACATGCAACCTCATCAACATCAAAGAAACAAAAATCCTCACCACTGAACCAACAGGAAACATCATAATAAATAGAGAAAAATTTGAAGTTGTCAATAATTTCATATTACTTTTATCCATAATCAACACTCTTGGTGATAAGTAAAAAATTAAAAATGTATTGCCTTAGGAACATCTTTTGTCAAGGACCTTTTGAAAGTCCTAAAGAGCAGTAATGTTAGTTTAAATATTAAGATGGGCCTGATTCAAGTCATTGTATTTTCAGTTGTTTTCTGTACCTCCAAAAGTTGTACAATGAATAAGGATAAGCTTTGAATTGTGATGCTGGTGAAGAATACTACTGAATAGCCCATTGACTGCCAAAGGAACAAATAAGTATTATCTTAGGTGAAGTGCAGCCAGTTTTCTCCTTAGAGGAAAAGGTGGCGAAAGTTCATCTCATATACTTTTTCATGTTGCCTGAGGGGCAATCCTTGGGAAAAAAAAATAAACCAACAAAAAACATCAGAGAAAAGCAAGAAGAACAATATAATGGATTGACACAGTAAATGTAACAATGGGCAAAAGCATGTTGGAAATCTTGATGATGGAGCAGGACAGAGCAGAGCAAGATTCAGATCAGTTGTTCACAGGGTTGCTATGAGTAGCAGGTGAGTTGATGGTGACAACAACAATATCAACAAATACAATTCCTGAAGGATTTTCATCATCCATACTGTTAACATAAATACCACTTTGAGAAGCCAACTTTTCTTCAGTTCTATTTTCTATTTCTTCCAAATTTTGGCAATCATCTTACAGTATAATGCAAGCCGGTAGTTGTGAAGACTTGTTAGTTGTGTGAGGCTAGTAGCTATGTCACTGATATTTCAGATATCAGTAGAATTACCTAGGGTGGACAGATTTCCAAAAACTTCCAGACTGTGACAGACTTGTAAGAAGGAGATAATTTCTATTTCCAAAAATCATTCCATGAAAGCCCTATGAAGCAAAAGAGTATTGTTCAACATATTATGAGAAGATAATCCCTTTAGATTGAAAACTTTTAAAATAAATGCTAACTAAAACAATGGATTCTAATGCACCAGTGCTCTTGGAGAGAACTGGACAATATTTTATTATGTTGTACATAGAGTTACTTGCCATAAATCAGAACCAATCTGATGAGAAATAACAGGACTTTTAAAATAATATTTTTTATTTTCTGACTTTCTAATTGGTTTGCTTTTCTTGGACTTAATGTTTCCTCAATTCCTTATTAAGCAACCAATTATTCATTTTACTTCTTTTTTTATAATATGGTCTTCTTCCTATCCCAAAGAAAGGTGACCCAACAGAATGTGGAAACTACAGAACAATCTCACTGATTTCACATGCAAGCAAGATTTTACTGAAGATTATCCAAAAACGACTGGAACAGCACATCAACAGAGAACTACCAGAAGTCCAGGCTGGATTTAGAAGAGGTCGTGGTACTAGAGATCTTGTAGCTGATGTTAGATGGATCTTAGCTGAAAGCAGGGAATACCAGAGGAATGTCTATCTGTGTTTCATTGACTATGCAAATGCATTTGACTGTGTAGATCATAACAAACTATGGCTGACTCTGAGAAGAATGGGAATCCCAGAACATTTGATCGTTCTAATGCGAAACTTATACTTGGACCAGGAGGCAGTCGTCAGAACCGAGCAAGGGAACACTGTATGGTTCAAAATTGGGAAGGGTGTACGCCAGGGATGCATCCTATCTCCATACCTTTTCAACTTATATGCAGAACAGATTATCCGGGAGGCTGGGCTCTATGAGGAGAATGTGGGGTCAAGATTGGTGGATGATTTATCAACAATCTGCATTTTGCGGATGACACAACCCTGCTTGCTGAAACTGAAGAGGACCTGAAGCGCCTGCTGCAGAGTATAGTGTCAAGGACTGCAGCCTACAATATGGATTGAGGCTCAAAGTCAAGAAGACAAAGATTCTCACCACTGGACCAATTGGCAGCATCAGGATGGATGGTTAAGAGCTTGAG
This sequence comes from Elephantulus edwardii, assembly GCF_000299155.1. Lineage (NCBI taxonomy): Eukaryota > Metazoa > Chordata > Mammalia > Macroscelidea > Macroscelididae > Elephantulus > Elephantulus edwardii. Next base: position 15,840,097 of record NW_006399815.1, on the reverse strand, counting down.
ATTGTACACAGCTTTAGTTTGCTTGGCTCCATAGTCAACACTCTTGGCACCAGCAGCCAGGAAATTAAAAGGTGCATTGCCATGGGAAAGTCTGCTGTTGGGGACCTCTCCAAAGTACTGAAGAACAATGGTGTCTCTCTGGAGACAAAGGTGCGTCTGATACAGGCTTTGGTCTTTGCAATCACTTATTATGCATCAGAGAGTTGGACAATGACCAGGGAGGATAGAAGGAGAATTGATGCCTTTGAGCTGTGGTGCTGGAGAAGAGTATTGAGAATACCAAGGACCGCTAGGAAAACAAACAGATTTGTCCTGGAAAGGGTTAAACCGGGTGGCTCCTTGGAGGCAAAGATTCTGAGGCTCTGTCTAACATACTTTGGACATGTTGTGAGAAGGGACCGGTTCCTGGAGAGGGATATCATGCTTGGGAGGGTGGAGGGACAGTGCAGGAGAGGAAGGCCCTCTATGAGGTGGATTGATTCAGTGACTGGGATAATTGGGATGGGAGTGTCAGAGACAGTGCGATTGGCACAGGACAGAGCGGAGTTTTGGGCTGTTGTATATAGGGTCGCTATGATTCGCAAGCGACTCGACGGCACATAACAACAACAACAAATAACCTCACCTAAGACCAATATTATCTGTTACTGATCTAGGAATAAATGAAGTAATAATACTTTAAAATCTTTTGGAAATTTCATTATTTACCAAACACAATCTCACTAGAGTAGAATATTCTTCAAAATAATATGACAAAGTTTATTAAGAAAATACAAATAATCATTTCCCATCAGAGTGGTCCATGATTTATTATAATTACGTATATCTCAAACAGGGTATGCTTATAATATTGTAAAAAATGTTAACTTTACATGTTTATCTTGCAATAAAAATGTATAAATGCTGTCTTCTGTAAGACTGGCTGACTTCTCTTGTGTTTTTGTGTCAGTATTACCTTATAAGATAACTGAAACATTAAGAATATAATGAACAATATGGGTTACAAAGCAACTGACATATCCGATAATAAAGTTATACACTTATTATAATAAACTGTTTACACAATAGAGCTAACATTTAATTACAAAGTGTCCGTTAAGCTAATGTACTATAAAATATACCTATAATTTTTGCTAATAGAAAGAATCTGTGGCATAAATTGAATAGCTTTATGTACTGTATTAGAACAAGTCTAAAGGGAGTAGAAAAAGTATAACAGATTTAACAATAGACAATGACAGATGATAAGAAAATATATTTTAAAAATTAAGAGCTTATAAAGAATTCAGTTAAGTGTTCAAGAGTTATAATTGTGATTGTGTACTGTTTTACTGTGGAAAGGGAGGCTTTGATAAAGTAATATTTATACAGAAACTTGAAATAATGCCTAACATAGCACACAGCATGTAGTGAGTCCCAAATAAATGTTAGTGCTTATTATTAGCTAAGAAAGATTTTGTTATTCTTTGCACACTTCAACTATCTCACAAAAGACTTATTTTAGAGGGAAGTTTTTCTGCATTTTTAAGCAAACAAAGTGTACTGTTGCTTTTAAATATTAAATTCTTGTCATGAGTTCATGCAAAAAAATGGTCTCCTTGCAGTATCAACAGAGAGAAAATAGCTAGCTACTTGTTATAATAATAACTCAGTAGAGAACAGAGAACAATTTCTTGATCGCTCAATTTCTTTTTAAATGAAAAACAGTGCAGTTCACTCTTAAACAAAGTTTTTTTGCCAAGATGTCAGGTGTATGACAAGGGGAAATTGTTGCTCAGCAACCCAGTATGACTGAACCGCCGAGACCAGTCCTTACATAATCTCAAACAGGTACAAGGGACAACAATGCTATTAATGTAAGTAGAAAATTTGGTTTAACTGACTCAGTAAGTATCTTTTAGTTCTTCAAAGTTGAAAATGAATTTTCTTACAGTGAAACTTTTATGATGAAACATTAGTGTTCCTATTACAATTTTATGATTTTAAATATGCCTCACTTTATTGCAGGAAAATTTGTTCTGACCTTTCTGTTGGGAATGATAAACTATTTATACTTAGGACTTACTTTTAAGATTCTATTGGGCATTAGAATGAGGTGATAGCAAGGTCCTTTCTCCTCTTCTGATGAAATCTTTGACAGACCTTAGGTAGATTTGATATGCGTTCCTTTAAGTAATTTTTTTTTAATCATCTATTAAACTTATAGCCTGGTGCTCAGATGCTGTTGCTGTAAGGTGCTATCAAGTCAACTATAACTCATAGCAACCCTCTGCACAGCAGATCTGAGTCTTTTCCTATCCTGCACCATCTTCATGATCTTTAATATCCTCCATCCCATTGTTATAGTCAATGCCAGTCCATCTTATGAGTCTTCTGTCTTTCTTTGCCTCTCCACATTTCCCACTATGACACCTTTTTCCAAGGACTAAGCCCTCCTGGCAACATGCCCAAAGTATTGTTATTAAAGTTTTACTGTCCTTGCCTCTAAGGAGCACCCTGGTTGCACTTCCAAGATGGACTTGATTGTTTAGGTAGATCATGGGATACTCAATATCTTCTTCAACATCACAATTCATTAATTCTGTTTCGTTAGTTTTTTGTCCAACTTTCAGATGCATAAAAATTAATTTTAAAAAATGTGGCTTGGATCAGGATATGTTTAATTAGATTTGAATGTTAAAGATTATTTGTTTTTTTGTTTGTTTTTAAAGAAACATACTTCTTCCTGCAAAGCACTTAGGACATTTTGTAAGAACGGTATATTTTACAGTGTATCTATCTAATTCCATTCAGTCCGTACTTTAATACATAATCCAAATTCCCTCCTCTCCTTTTCGAGGATCCTAGATTTAACAAAAATTGTTAGCCTATAAAGTTTTTAACACATATTTCTATTTCTATCTTAAGCCCTTAATCAGATATTGACCTACACTGTCACCCAATTATTTTGTTTCTATTTGTTTTGTGTCATTTGAGAGCAGGAAATGTTTTTATCCTACCTTTGTTTTTCTTTTGGCATATACTGTTATGCTATCTTCTTGTTAGGTGCATTAAGTCAACTATCACTCACAGTGACCTTGTGAACAATTGGCTGCAAACTTACCCTGTCTGGCACCATCTCCACTATGCTCAACCCCATTGTTGCAGTAATTGTGTTCATCTATCTCATTGAGGGTCTTCCTCTCTTTTGCTGACCCTTAACTCTTTCAAGCATAATGAAATAAATTGAGTTATTTCAGCTAATAGTTGTAGCCTTGGATGTGCTCACTAGCCTATGTGAATGAAATCTGGAAGACAGCTACCTCACCAACTGATGAAATATATCCATATTTGTTCCCATTTCAAAAGAAAAGTTAATCACATAGAATTAGAAATTATCAAGCAATATTATTAATATCACATGCAAGTAAAGTATTTCTTAAGATCATTAGAAAATTATCAGAACAAGGATCATCCAGAATTTCAAGCTAGATTCAGAAAAGGCTCTGGACCTGACATGGTGGCCTAGTAGCAAGAAGCTGAGCTGCAATCCTGAAGGCATGTGGTTTGAATCTACCAGCTACCCTCAGGTGAAGGATGTGTAACCCTGTGTGATTAACTGACTCTAAACACTCATTGGAGGGTTAGCTATGGGTCAATCTGACTGGACAATACAATAACATTTCACATTACAAGCTAGCCTTTAGAAACTAACCATGTCAGTAAGTGAAAATGAGATGTTTTCTTAATATATCTTACAAAATATACGATCTTTTTGTACTGCTTCGTTTCCTTTCTTTTTAAAGATATAAATAGTTCTGCCTATGTTACTTCAGGATAAAATCTATACTTGTCTTGAAGACAGCAAAGCTTATGCAAGTAATCACTAAGGCCAGTTGTCTCTTTCAAATAAAGCTGTAAAGTACCCATTGGTTGACCACAAAAGAGCACATACAAGCAAAGAAGCACACAGAGAGGCAGATACTCCAGAGTTCACAAAAGCCATTGAAGAAATAAAAATAAGATTTAAATGCCTTTTCTGGAGGAGGTTATAAGGAGCCAAAAAAGCAAAAGCCAGATGGCTTGAAGAGAGAATAATAACAATGATTAAATAAAACTTAGAGAACACATGCAAAATTGCTGAAATGAGAGCAGAGAGGCATTTAGTAAGAGGATTTCATCAACTAGGGGAGCATTAGGAAATAGCTCTGTTATATATGAGATCAGAACACTCAATATGTGAATTTGCCCTCATGATTTTAAGATTATGTTTTCTTCTTCCCTTTTCTTTCTTTTCTCTCTAAAAGGAAAGAAAGAGTAGGAAAAGCATATTAAGCTAGCTTTTTCATCTAACAGGATGACCTGATGCTGTTTAGCAGATGTGCCCTCTGATCATTTTTTTCTTTAATATTTACAAATAGAGTTTGAAAAGTCTTGTCTTTTGTGGCTCCTTTTGTGCTCTGATTTTATCCATTATACTATCTAATCGGTAGAGACTGCTGTGTGAGAAGATCCTCAGAGTCTTCTTCACCATCTTCAAACATTTTCTTCTGCTTTTTACCATCACTCTCTCCTTCCAGTGTTACTGGAAAAATATTCTATCTTCTTTTCAAAATATTCCTTTCAACATAGCTATAGATCTCATCTTTTTTTCTAACTTGCAAACTTTTTTCGTTATTTATTTTTTCTGACTACCTTTGTCCTTAGCAGTTATTTTATTTAGCAATGCCTTTCCCAATTAAACAACTTCAAAAATAAAAAGAAAACCCCAAAACTCTCTCTCCTACTTTCTTTCCACCACCATCCTAGACTTTCTTTCTTATTTTTTCAGGTGAAGTGTTTAATAGTAAATATGTTTGAGAATATATCTGATATTGTAGAAGATTAAGCAAAATTCATTTTATGAAACAAAAATAACCCTGATACCGTAGCCAGAAAAACTCAAACTAAGAGAAAAAGAAATTTATTGACTAATATTCCACATGAATATAAAGGTGAAAATCCTCAACAGTATTGTAGCCAATAGTATGTATATTGTTGTTCTTAGGTGCAGTCAAATCGAGTGTGACTCATAGTGACCCTGTGAACAAAAGATCTCAACCCTATTCTATTCTGTGCCATCCTCACACTTCCTGGCATATAAAAGCCCATTACAGCAGTCACAGAATCAATCCACCTGTTAAAGGGTTTTCCACTTCTTCACCAACCCTCCACCCTTCCCAGCATTATGTCCTTCTCTAAGAAGTAGCACCTCCATTTTTGTCTCCAAAGAGCACTCCAACTGAATGTCCAAAAGATATTTATTTGTTCTTTTGGCCATTCAAGGGATGTTCAGTGATCTTCTCCAACATCACAGCTCAAAGCCATCAATTCTTCTTCTGTTAAACTTATTCACTGTCCAGGTCCAGATGCATACCGAGTGATTGGAAAGACTATAGCCGGAACAGACACACCTTGGTCCTCAAACGAACATCATTACTCCTCAATATTTTGGAGCTATCCCTAACTGCAGATTCTCCCAGTGCAATGTGTCTCCTTATATCCTGACTGCCGATACCAAGGGTGTTAACTGTTAACAGTTTAAATCTCTTCTTCATCCATCATGATGTTGCAAATCTGTCCAGTGATAAGAGTCTTTGTGTTTCTCGACATTGAGATGCAATCTATACAAAAGACTGCATTCCTTGATCTTCTGCAACAAGTGCTTCAAGTTCTATACATTTTCAGCAAGGAAGGTTGTGTAATCTGCATAATACAGGCAATTGATGAGTCTCCCTCTGATTCTGATGTCTCACTCCTCCTTATAGAGTCCAGCTTCTCAAGTAATTAGCTCGGCATACAGATTAAATAGGTGTGGAGAGCGAATACAACCCTGATGCACTCCCTTCTCGATTTTAAACTGTGCAATGTTCCCCTGGTCTTTTCAAACAACAGATTCCTGCTCCAGGTATAGGTTTCACAGAAGCACAATTAAATGCTCTGGGATTCCCATTCTTCTCAATGTCAGCTACAACTTTTAAGGATCCACATGATCAAATGCCTTTGCATAGTCAGTAAAGCACAAATTAGACATTCTTCTGGTATTCGTTACATTCAGCCAGGATCCACCTGACATTAGCAATGATATCCCTAGTACCATGGTCTCTTATAAATCCTGCATGAACTTCTGGAAGTTCACTATCTATGTACTATTCTAATCATTGTTGAATAATGTTCAACAATATTTTGCTTACACTTGATATTGATGATGTTGTTCAATAGTTTCCACATTCAATTGGATCACCTTTCTTGGGAATGGGAACAAATCTGGACCTCTTCCAATCTGTTAGCTAGACAGATATCCAAATTTCCTTGCATTGAATGGTGAGCACATCCATGGCTGCATCTGTTAATTGAAACAAGTCAATTGATATCCGATTGATTCGTGGCACCTTATTTTTTGCCAATGCTTTAAAATGCAGCTTCATAAAATTCATTCAAAATCTCAACAAGAAAAAGATACACAACTTATCTAAAAATGGACAGAGGACATGAAATAGACACTTCACAAAAGAAAAGATACAGATGAAAAACAAGCCCTTGAAGAAATGCTCAAAGTCATTAGCTATTGTCATTTGCTGAGCATTGCTCATAGTGATCTTATCAACATCTGAACTCTGTCATATCCTGTGCCATCCTCCAATCTTGGACTTAGTTGAGTTCATCTGGTTGAGGAGTTTCCTCTCTTTTGCTGACCCTCCATCTTTTCAAATTTGATGTAAATCAAAACAGCAATGAGATGCCATCTCACTCCATCAACAAGAGAGAAGTTCAATAAGACAGTAAACAACAATTTCTGGCAAGGGTTTCATAAAAATAGGTTTGTTTTTTTTGTTTTTGTTTATTTATTTATTTTTTTTTTAAATAGGTTTTTTTAAACAAAAGAACTATGCAATCAGCATAGGGAAAGGCCAAGCCTGACCACCTGTGTCAACTCCACAAAGGGGAAGATTCCCCATCCAGTACATTCACAACACAAAACAAGTCTCTATGCCAGACATACCTCCATATTCCCTCATCTTCTACTATTTCTATCAAAAATTGTCCCTACCAATGTTCTGGTTGTCATGTTGTGATGGCCACATAAAACTCATAGACAATACTCATGATTAAGAATTGATTGGAAAAGCCAAAACACAAAAATCACTCATCGTCGTTGAGTGAAAATTAACTCATAGCTAACCTTTCAGTTGATTTTCAGAAGCTGTAAATCACATTGGAGGAGACTGCCTATCCATCTCCTGCAGAGAAGCCGGGGGATTCAAATCTCCCCTCTCTGGATAGGTAGAACAAGCAAAATGTTGCAATTCAGATTAGAAATAGTCTGGATACAATTCTTCAGTCAGAACAATTTCTTAAGTATGTTTGAAGACATTCTTACTTGTATTACACAATTCTTTTAGTCCTGCCAATTATGATGTCTCTCTGGATCTTTCCAGTAAGGCTGGGCAAAGGACCTTGGCTCTTGCTCTGTGAGTGACAATTCCAATTCAGTCCTGTCTCATGTTCTCTACCTCTGGCTCTCTGCTACCTCTGCTGCTGCTGGTTTCAGTCTGTCTTGCACAAAAATCTCTGTCCAAGAAAGATGTGTTACGCTCTTTTTTTTATTGATGGCATTGAGGTTCCTATTTTCTGTCTCTAAACATACTCATTTTAAGGCTGATTGGATGTAAGACTGGCCAATCCTCTCATTAGAGGGTGAATTGGTGTCTACACACTTTATTAGCATAATACTACCCAAATGATGCTATTCTTCTCATTCACATCATTACCATAGTCCCACCTGGATATGTGGCTGAATACAAATGCAGTTGGGAAAAGCCATTTCGAACAATCAATCACTTAACCACAGGTGTGGAGAGATTGGAACTCTCATAAAATTCTGGTGGGACTGTAAAATGGTACAACCATTATAGAACACAGATTTGTGTTCCCTTAAAAAAGTTGAAGATTAAAATACCATTTAATAATGAAATCCTACTAATAGCTTTATAGCCTAAGAAGGTCAGACCTGCAACATGAGCAGAGATATATTCACTGCAGCATTATTTACAACAGTAAAGAGAAGAAAACAACCCAAGTTTAAATAATAAATATAATAGAATAACATATAATACAATCCTATAAATTGATAAACAAACTGTGGTACATACATAGAGTATAATACTACCCAACTCTAAAACCAATGAACTCACAGAGTATCACATAATGTATGTGATTCTAACCAAGATCAAGCTGAGTGAAATAAGTCAGTCACACAAGGGTAAATATTGTCTGAGTTCACTATTATAAAAAGCTAAAGAAATGTTTCAATGTAGAAAGAAATATTTTGGATGGTTATCAGAGATGGGAAGGGAGTAAAAATTAATAAATAGATATTGTTTTTAGGTGCTATCATGTTAACTATAACTCAGTCCTATGAAAATAAGATCTGAACTTGACCCTAATCCTGCGCTATCCTCAAGCTCAAGGCCATTGTTGCTGCCCCTGAGCCAATCCACTTCATTTAGGATCTTCCTTTCTTCGGCTAATGCTCTGCCTTTTCCAGCATTATGTATTTTTCCAGTAATTTGTCCTTCTTGACAATATCCACAAAATATGTGAGATGAAACTTCATTATCTTTGCTTCTAATGAGCACCTTGGCTGCTATTCCTCTAAGACATAGTTGATTGTTCTCGCAGTCCAACAGACATCTATTCTTTGTTGTCCAACTTTCAGATGCATAGGAAGTAATTGAAAATACCATGATTTGGGTAAAGGGGACCTTTAGTCTTTAGTCTTTAAACTTTTATCCTTGATCTTTCACACTTAAAAAAAATCCCTGACAGCGTATTTGTAGACTATAACAAATTACATATAACATTTAGGAGAATTAGAATACCAGGACACTTCATTGGGTTCATGTGAAATTTATACATAGATAAAGAAGCTATTGTCTGACAGGGTAAAGGAATACTGCACAGTTTAAAACTGACAAAGAAATGCATCAGGGTTGTATCCTTTCTCCATGGCTATTCAATCTGTATACTGAGAAAATCAGTTGAGAAAACTGGACTCTATGAAGAAGAATGGCAATAGGATGGGAGGAAGACTTACCAACAATCTGAGTTATGCACATGATACAACCTCACTTGCTGAAAGTGATGTCTTGAAACACTTGCTGTAGAAAGTTCAGAGTACAGCATTTCATATGGATTACATGTCAACATCAAGAAAATAGTAATCCTCCTCACCACTGGACCAAAGGCAACATCCTGATATACAGAGAGAAAAAAATTGAAATTGCCACCAATTGCATATTACTTGGGTCAGTAATCAACACCCACTGTTAACAGCAGTCAAGAAATCAAAAGCTGTATAACATTAGGGAAAATCTGTTATCAAGGAACTTTCCAAAGTGCTAATGAGCCAGGATGCCAATGCAAAGACTAGTTGTTCAACATCTAGACCTTTTATGAACCATGGTATTTTCAGTTACTTTCTATGCATTTAAAAGCTGGACAATGGATAAAGGCGACAGAATTGATGTCTTTGAGCTGTGATGAAGAATAGTATTGACAATGCCATGGGCTTCCAAAAGAACAATACATCTCCTGATCTCCTGGATTGTCATCAGGAAACTTATTGGACTGGGAAACTGCAGTCAGGGACCTCCCCAAATTACTGAGAAGAAATGATGTTAGTCTGAGGACTAAAGTGTGCTTGATTCACCACCTTGCCTCTAGGCAAGGTGTGACAACTGCAGTTCATGATTAAGTTCAGCTCATTTTTAGGAGGCATTATGGTTCCTTTAGTACAACTGAGATTTGCTGACCTTTTGAATACATTTAAAAAGATAAATAGGTCTTTCAATGCAGAGGAAAGAACAGACATTGCTCTAGCACAGAGTTAACCATGGTCTTTCTAATCACTTGTTGAGAGCTAGACAATGACTAAGAATGGCAGTGGGAAAAAATGATGCCTTTGAAATGTGGTGTTGGAGAAGAATGCTGAATATCCCATGGACTGCCAAAAGAACAATCAGCTATGTTGTGATGAAGGTGAACCCAGAGTGCTCCTTGGAAGCAAGGATGGCAAAGCTCCATCTCTTATACTTTAGGCATATTTCTAGGAAAGGCTATTCCTTGAATAAGGACATCATACTGGGAAAGGTGGAGGGTGGGGGCAATGAAGGAAAGGAAAACCCTCAACCAGGTAGATCGACACAGAGATTGTAGCAATGTGCTCAAGTGTGTCAGAGATTATGAGATTGGCACAGGTTAAGACAGGGTTCAGAGCTGTTGTTCCTAGGGTCATTACAAGTTGTACTTACAACACCATTACCACAAAAAGAAAAAAACGAGTATGTTTGGAAGGAGTATAATCGGCATGCTCCCTAGAGGCAAGGTGGTGAAACTTCATCTTATATATTTTGGACTTGTTGTCAGGAGGACCCAGTCAGAGACTGTGTGTCAGAGATAATTTGGATGGGAAAAGTTCAAATCTGTTGTTCACAGTGTGTCTTTGAGTCCGATCACATTTAAAAACAACATGTATAACAGAATGAAATGTTGCCTGATAGTGTGCTATCTCTATAATTACTGATATGTCTGAGTCCCTTGTTGTAGCTTTTGTATCCATCTATTCTTTTTGAAAGATTTTTCTCATTTTCATTTGCCCTCTGCTTTTCCAATAAAGTGGTATCTGGTGGTTTAATGTGTAGGGCATTGTACTGCTAACCCAAAGCCCTCACCTCTTTGGTGGTCATTATCCACCTGTGCCCCCAGGGAGAAAGATGTGCATTCTACTCCCACACAATTTACAGCCTTGTAAGTCCAATGGTTTACAATGAGCTCTGGTGGCCTAGTGGTAAGAAGCTGCACTGCAATCTCTAAGGCACCTAGGTCGAATCCACCAGCTACACAATGGGAGAAAGATGGGAAATCTCCTGTGTGACTAACTGCCTTTGAAAACCCACTAGAGGGTCAGCTAAGGTTTGGTTCCAATTCAATGGTACACAACAAACCCAATGGAGAGTCAGTTATGCATTGGTATCAACTTGACAGCAATAAATCTGAGGTCTTTGCTTATTTTACGTGTTTCTTTTTGAAATAAAATATATCCTTTTTCTAGCAGTTGGTCTTTTTTTGTGATGTGTCCAAAGTAAGTAAAGCTGATGAGACTTTGATTAATTTCTGATTTGTGTTTGTACATTTACTTCTTACTACGCCCTTTTTACTGAGGCATAGTAGTAGCACAGTTATGTAACTTGCTCAGAGGCAGATAAGTCAGAGCTGAGATCCAAACCTAGACATTCGTATCTGGAATCTGTGCTTTCATCTCCCAACTAAATACATCAGGCTAGATAAAGAGGCTTATGTTCACTGTGTTCTTCCTCATCTCATATTTGGCACTCTGCAATCTCCAATAAATATGCTTTTTTCCATACTATTTCTTGAAATCAGTGGACACCTTTCTGCCTTATCTTATTTGTCCTAGGTGTAGAATTGACATAAAAGTACTGCTCCATTTTTTAAGTCCTTTACAATTTCTTCCCTTGCCCTAGCTTTCTCTCTATGGATGTGACTTCTTTTCTCTACATTATACTGCTTCTTAATTTCCTTTCTCTCTATAGATGCGGTCTCTTTTTTTCTACATTTTACTGCTTCTTAATTTCTTTTATTCCCATTGCTTTTCCTACTGCAAATATGCTAATGATTTCCAGTTCTAAATTTCAGCGCAGGTTTATTTTCTGAATTCAAATGTGTATGACATATAACTACTTACTTCACATACACTGAAAATAATCACATTTTCAGAATCTATTCATTTCTCAGAGAGTTCTACTAGCTTAGTGATAAGGAGTTGTGCTTCCAATCCAGGAGCACACTGCTCAAATCTGCCAGCTGCTTCTCCAGGGAAAGATTGCCTCCTCCTATGCCTCACTGCCCACTGGGTCAGCTATAAGTTGATTCTGACTTGGCTGTACATAACAACAACAATTAATTTCTCATGTAACTTAATTTATTCTCATTTACTTTTATTTTTTAATATATCTAGAGCAAGGAAACACTGTATTGTTCAAAATCAGGAAAGAAGAGCATCAAGGATGCATCCTGCCCCCATATTTTTCAATGTGTATGCGGAACAGATCATTCAGGAAGCAGGGCTTAATGAAGAGGAATGTGGCATCAAGATTGGAGGAAGACTCATCAACAACCTATGATATGCAGATGACACACCTTGCATGCTGAAACTGAAGAAGACCTGAAGCACTTGCTGCAAAAGGTCAAGGACTGTAGTCTTCAATATGGATTGAAGCCCAACATCAAGACACAAAGATTCTTACCACTGGGCCAACTGGCAACATCATTATAAGATGGAGAAGAGATTGAAGTTGTTAGCAATTACAGCTTTCTCAGATCCCCAATCTTATCAGTCAGGAAACCAGAAGATGAATTGCTTTGGGAAAATCTGCTGTCATGGACCTCTCTAGAGTGCTGAAGAGCAACGATGTCAGTCTAGGCACAAAGGAGTACCTAATCCAGGCTATGGTCTTCTCAATTACTTGTTATGCTTCAGAGAGTTGTTCAATGACTAAGGATGACAGAAGAAGAATAGATGCCTTTAAGTTGTGGTTCTGGAGAAGAGTTGTGAACATACCATGAACTGCCAAGAAAACAAATAGGTCTGTCTTGGAGAGGGTGAAACCAACTCTCTCCTTGGAGGCTAGGATTTTGAAGCTCTGCCTCACTTACTTTGGACATGTGGCAAGGAGAGAATGATTCTTGGAGAAGGACATCATGCTCTGAAGGGTGGATGGACAGCACAGGAGAGGAAGACACTGGATGAGATGGATTGATACATTAACTGGGTTGATGGGAGTTGATGTGTCATAATTAATGAGACTGGCTTAGGGTAGGGAAGGATTCAAAGCTATTGTATATAGGATCGCTATACATTGCAGGCAACTTAATGGCACATAATAGCAGTAACATACTATGACAGGTTTGTAAGGAGGAGTGGCATCCACATCCTAAACAACACGCCTCTGGAAACTCTATGAACTTTGATAAATGTTGATTGTTGTAGAGGGGCTTCAGGCCTTTTGTTCATGGGGTCGCTATGACTCGTGCTTGACTCAAAGGCAATCAATAGCAACAACAACAACAACAACAACAACTATTTGGAAATAGAGATCTGCAGATCATGTCTTCTTTTTTTATATTTTGTTGTGTTTCATATTTGTACATTGTGTTTTACACCGTCATTCAGGTATACTGTATTTTAAACAACCAATCACTGTTGACCCATGCCTAGTATCACCCCATTAATTCAAGTCCTCATTGAATCTTTCCCCATTCCTTCACCACCCTCATCCACCCACTAAAATCTGCTATCCCAGTAGATCCTATCTTCTTGTCACTTCTTAATGCTACCTTCTGTCCATCCCTTGATGACACTTTCATTTTAAGACCTTACAAATATTTTTATATTATTTTTATTGATATTTTAAAGAAAGTTTACAGAAAACTTGGATTTCCCTTCATTTATTGTTGCATATTGTCCTCTCTATCTGCCCTAAGACTTTTTAATTCTACACACTAAATTATTCCATTAACCTCTTAACTAATATCCCACCTCCGATCTCAAGACCTTCTAATCTATTCAACCACTAGAATAATTTCCACTTATGCCATATTTGCTCCCTTCTTTATAAACCTTCACAGACATTTTCCCCCCTTCTCTCACCCAGGACAAAATTCATTTCTATTAACATGATTTGTTAAGGTTGGGTTGGATCAATGTATTTTTATTAAAGCTCATTTACGAAGGAGACATCTTATTAACCTGTTCTCAATTGATATCTGCCTATTTACTCCCTTTATGTTCTCTGTGATCTTTTTTCTATCATGCCTTGGTACATGTCATTCTGTTTGCCTAGAATATGTAATAATAAACTAAATGCTCTTCTTTTAAAAGATAAATTCTATTGTAGGACTTAAATGTTTCTGCAATCCATTCAAGTCGTTTTTCAAGTTCATTTATGGCATATCAATAATTAAATTGTGAATAATAATGCAATTATATTTACCTAGATATACATTTTTCTCTTTTCCTACTTATAAAAGTTTCTTTGAAGTATTTTTCTTGTTTTTTAATTTTTTGTATGTGTGAAGGTAATAAACTTGTACCTAAGAATCTAAATAGTTTTATATGTTTCTTAGCCAAAGCATGTCTTTTATGAGAGAGGGATAAAAAATATTTAAGAAGGCATGAGATCTATGGAAGCCTGGAGCATATATAACTGATATACTAAAACTGGATTTCCCAAAGATATTTTGTCAGTCTGTCACCCAAACTGTTAGGGTCTTCCATGACTAACTGAACCACTTGACACATTTATTAATTTCGAATATGTCATATCCACAATGGAATCTCAGGTTATGAGTGATGGATGGTAATGTCTTCCCCAGGGTGCCAACACAGTCCCTTTGATCCAAAGAACTGAGTCAGGGCAATGTACTCTCATTGCCTCAGTCCTGGACAGTAAGTCCTAGAAAATTACATTCTTCGGATGTGTCTAAGCAAATTGAAATACTGGCATGCAAAAACCAGTGTAATTTTTTCTTCCATAGTTTTATGACTTTTGAGAGAAAAGACAAGTAAAAAATAGCTACTTCATTCAAGAATAAGAAAGTGAAAAAAAAAACCCCTATTCATTCCATGCACAAAAGTATTAAAAAAAAAACTACAGAAGCTGCATATTTTCTTTTTAGGGAGCCAGTTAAGTGTTTTTCATCTGCACTGAAAGAACTATGCTTTGAGCAGTATTCTATATGCGAGTGATTGTCAGTGAGCTTCTATTTTTTGTTAGTGAATTTTATGCACTGAGTTCAAGTGAACTAATTTTCTATTAAGCTATTATTTTGTAGTTGGTATTCTCCTTTTCCATTCTACCTTGTAACTCTACTCCTATGTCCAGGAATATATCTGCCATGGAAGGACTCGGGCGACCCCATACACAGTGGGGGGAAATGCTGGTGGTCTCATCATGTTATGAATTGGACTGTCATAATCTGTGATTTTCAGAACTAAATCTCAGCCCTTTTTTTCCCGCAAAAGTGTAGCTAGCATCATAGCAACACACAAGCCTCCACTGACAAGTGGTGACTGCACATAAGAATTTTGGTGAGTCTTTTCAACCTGTATGCAGAACAGATTACCCAGGAGGCTGGACTCTATGAGGAGAAATGTGGAGTCAGGATTGGTGGAAAATCTATTAACACTCTGTGTTATGCAGATGACACAACTCTGCTTGCTGAAACTGAGGAGGACCTGATGCGCTTGCTGCAGAAAGTCAAGGACTGCAGCCTCCAATATGGATTGAGGCTCAATGTCAAGAAGACAAAGATTCTCATTACTGAGCCAATTGGCAGCATCAGGATGGATGGTGAAAAGACTGAGATTGTTCACAGCTTTAGTTTACTTGGCTCCACAGTCAACACTCTTGGCATGAGTAGTGAGGAAATTGAAAGGTGCATTGTCATGGGAAAGTCTGCTGTTAGGGATCTCTCCAAGGTACTGAAGAGCAATGGTGTCTCTCTGGAGACTAAGGTGTGTCTGATACAGGCCATGGTCTTCACAAGCATTTGTTATGCATCAGAGAGTTGTACAATGACCAAGGAGGATAGAGGAGAATTGATGCCTTTGAGCTGTGGTGCTGGAGAAGAGTACTGAGTGTACCATGCACTGCTAAGAAAAGAAATAGATTCATCCTGGACAGGGTTAAACTGGGTGGCTCCTTGGAAGCAAGGATTCTGAGGCTACATCTAACATATTTTGGACAAGTTGTAAGGAGAGACCAGTCCTTGGAGAAGGACATCATGCTTGGGAGGGTGGAGGGACAGTGCAGGAGGGTAAGGCCGTCTATGAGGTGAATTGATTCAGTGACTGGGGAAATCGGGATGGGAGTGTCAGAGACTGCGATTGGCATAGGAAAGAGCAGAGTTTAGGGCTGTTATACATAGGGTTGCTATGAGTTGCAAGGGACTCGACCACACATAACAACAACATGGGGAGTATCTGGAATACACAGTATTGATGGGGATGTAAATTGGTTCTGTCACTTGGAAATGTCTTTTTAATTATCATATAATGTTAAAAGTGCATGTAACTTGTGAATCAGAAGATCTAGTCATGAGTCACAACAGAAACAGAAACATATGTACTCTTAGAGATATATATGAGAATATAAATTACCTCTGAAAACCTGCTGGAGGGTCAGCTGTGGGTCAGTCCTGACTCTATGGTACACAACAACAACAACAATAATAGATTAGCTCTTATTTCCTATTAAAAGCAGAAAAAAATCCAAATAAACAGCAATTTTAAAAAAGAATTATTAAAGGTGTATTGATGGTGAAAGGAACCTGGTTCTCCCGGGTGGAAGCTGAGAATTCTACAACTTGAACTCCTGCTGCCCACAATTCTGATTATCAAGGATTAACTGATTAGGCTCCTTCTTTTGAGTTTACATCTATCTCTTTTCTTTTTACTTTTCTTGTTCTGTGTGCCTCCTCTACTATGCCATTTGATACAACTCTTAAGGAGACCTAAGGAAACCTAATGTCATGGTGGGTTAAGAGTTGGGTTGTTAAAAGTTTGCTAGCAGCTCCATGGGAGAAGCATGAGGCAGTCTGCTGCTGAAGGCATGTACAGCCATAGAAAGACCATGAAGTAGTTCTTTGTCCTATAGGGTTTCAATCAGTTGGTATCTGCTTGACAGCAGTGGAGGCTTTTGTTAGTGGTGATTTGTTTTTAAAAAGATATGGTGAAAGGAGAGAGAGTAATATATTTACACCATGAAAGCGCTAATATAGCAGTTCCTATACATTCATTTTATAGTAACTCATTGTCTCTTTTATGATATGTATTATCTTTGTTACATATTGTATCTAACTTGGAGCTTTTAAATTCCACATTCATAAAACATTTAGGCCCTGAGTAAAAATGACTAGTTTTATCATTCTCAGGAACTCATCTTCACTTGTACCATCCTTCTGATACTTAAAGACTCTTCAGTAAAATTCACTCTTTATTTTTACATTGAGCTTGAGATATAATTTTCCCCAGAATATAGAACATATCAGTGCAAGTTCTTTTCATCCCTGGGTACTGCTGTTTGAAATTCCCTATACCTCACATACTCTTTGCAATTAAAAAATGCTTGTGTAACAATTCAAAAGTAAAAGGACCCACTTTTCTTATTATGGGACCAGATTTGAACAGAGTTAATAAAAATGGCAATTGATACTTCTTTAATATATTCACTTATCACTTCTCGTTGCTATTAGGTGCCACTGAGTTGAGTGTAACTCATAGTGACACTAGGAATAACAGATCTGAACCCTGTCCTATCCTGTGCCAACTTCCCAATCTCTGACACACTCACACTTGCTCCTACAGTTACTCTAGAAATACACCTGGTTGAGTGTCTTCCTTTCCTTTGCCATTTTCTCTTCTTTCCAAGAATGATGTCTGTCTCCAAGGAATAGGTTTTCTAACAACATGCCGCCAGTATGCAAAATGAAGTTTCACCACCCTTGACTTCAAGGAGAACCCTGACTGCACCTTCTCCAAGGCATATTGGATATTCTCCAACACAAGAGTTCAAAAATCTCAATTTTTTTTATGTTATCCTTATTCATTGTCCAACTCTCAGCAGTTTAGTAAGTTATTGTGATCTAAATCAGTCACTGCTTCTGAGTAATTTGGAGAGGTCCCTAACTGCTGATTTTCTCAGTGCAATACTTCTAATTTCCTGACTGCTGGGGCCACAAGTATTGATTGTGTATCCAAGTAAGATGAAGTCATTGACAGTGTCAATCTTTTTTCCATCTATCATGATGTTGCCTATCAGACAATTAGTGAGAATTTGTACTTTCTTGAAATTGAGCTGCAATCCACATGGAAGACTGCAGTGTTTGAGCTTCTACAGTGTTTCAAGTTCTTTTCAACTTCAGTAACCAAGGTTATGTCATCTGTATAAAGTTATTGATGAATCTTCCTCCAGTTCTAATGCCATATTTGTCTTCATAAAGTCTAGATTTTCCAAATTTTCTTGGCATATAAATTGAACAGGTATGGTTAAATATACAACCGTAATGCATGCTGTTCTTAATTTTAAACCATGACTACTATTCCCTTGCTCTGTTTGCACAACTGCTTCTTGGTCTAGGTATAGTTTTCACACAAGCACAATTACGCGTCCTGGAATTCTCATTCTTCTCAATATTAGCCATAATTTGTTTTATGATCCACACAGTCAAATTACCTTCATTACAGCTTGAACTTTTTGATTCCTTACCATTGCCTCGTGATTGTATGGAATTTCCTGAAATATTTTATTGTTGGTACATTTAGTGCAGTGATTTTGTGTATTCTCTCCGTTTTCCTGTGATGTTTCCTAGTTCATTCACAATTTTGCCATAGCACTTCTTCTTTTTTTATTTTTTAATTAATTTTAATGAACATTTACAGGGATTTTGGATTTCCAATCAGTCACTGTTGCACTTCTCTCCCTGCCCACCCCTCCCCACACACTTTGCTCCTCTCTTTGAAAAGTAAAAGAAAAATTCCTTCATTGGTATACAATCCCCCTGCACCCTTCCCCCAGCCCCGAGTACACTCCACTATGCAACCTTCATTCTGGACTCTTGTGATAACCATAATACTCTATCATATATATCTTTTAAACTGTCCTCTCCCTCATCTGTTTCAATGCAGTATACATAATTTATTCCGTTTCTCTCAGTCTTATCCCAACCCTGATGCCAGTCCCATTGTACAACAGTGGCACTACGCAGTATTTGTCTTTTTTGTGACTGAGATATTTCTCTCAGCATAATGTCCTCCAGGGTCACCCACTTTCAGTAATATTGCATGAGTTCCTTGTTTTTCAATGCAGCATAGTATTCCATTGTGTGAATATACCAGAGTTTCTCTATCCATTCGTTTGTTGATGGGCACTTAGGTTGTTTCCAGCTCCTTACTATTATGAACAAAGCCGTGATAAACATGGGTGTGCATATATCTGCTTGTATGTCAGTTATGATCTCTTTAGGGTATATTCCCAGTAGTGGAATTTCTGGGTCAAATGGTATCTCTGTTTGTGACTTTTTGAGAAAATGCCACACCACCTTCCACAGTGGTTGCACCCTTTTACACTTCCACCAACAGTGAATAAGGGTTCCATTTTCTCCACAACCTTGCCAGCATTTGTTGCTTGCTGTTCTGTTAAATTTTGCTATTCTTACTGGGGTGAGATAATATCTCATAGTTGTTTTGATTTGCATCTCTCTTAGAGCTAGGGATTTTGAACATTTCTTCATGTGCTTGTTGGCCATCTGAATGTCTTCTTTGGTGAAGTGTCTGTACCCTGTGCCCATTTTTCAGTTGGATTATTTACCTTTATCTTGTGTGGTGCCATAGCATTTATAAATACTGCAACTCAAGGCTTGACTTTGCATTTGATTCACTTCTTTCAATTTGAGAAATGCTGAGCGAATTCTTCTCTTTTTATTCTGTGACTCTAGCTCTTTGCATATACTGCCATAATATTTTGCTCTCTCTTTTCCAGCTGTCTTTTGAAATCTTCTGTTAGGCTTTTTTACTTTGGCATCTCTTCCTTTTGTTTTGACTTCTTTATGCTCTAGTACAATTTTAAGAGTCTCTTCAGACATCCATTTTTGCTTTTTCTCTTTTCTCTGCCTTTTTAATGACCTTTTGTTCTCTTCATGGATGATTTTCTTGATGTCATAACACAACTTATCTGGTTTTTGATCATTGGTGTTCAGTGCTTCAAAGCCAATCTTAAGATGATTTTTAAATTCAGATAAGGTAAATTCAAGATCACATTTTGGTTCTTGTGCACTTGTTTTAATATTCTTCAGCCTCAGTTTGAACTTGCACAAGTGTAATTGATGATCTTTTCTACAGTCAGCAGATCACTTAGATTTTACTGCTGGTATGAACTCTCTAGGTCAATGCAATTTCCACAATAGGCTAAGCAAGTCCTGATCAAACTTAATAACAAAATTTTGAGAGTTTTTTAAATGTGTTATGAATAAAATAGGTTTTGAATGAGCAGCTGATGATCCTCAATGATCTTTAGTTTCTTGATTGTAAAAAGGAAAAATTTCTATCAGATTATTTTTAAAACCTTCCAAGTTTATAATTCCCTATGTTTCTTGAATATGGCATATATATAAAAAACAATGACAAGCAAACAATATATCATATTACACTTAGATAAATACATATTACTCTCAAGGTAATATCATCACTCATTAGATTAGAAAAGATAATTAAAGAGGTTTGATCACTTTTCTATTTTGGTCCTTTCTTTTATTACAGAGGTAATACAGTGCATTTCTGAAGAAGATAAAGAATGAAGTTAAGACAGGGTCAGGTAATTCACAGAGTAATAAAATAGTAAATATATACCTACCAGAGTTCAAATTTTGGTAGATTTAGCTTCCATGAACAACACACTAGCAAAAACCTAAAAGCTCATTTTACATTTATTTTATTTTGTTGTCACCATTGATAATTAATAATTTTAATGATAATTATTATAGATATGAACATATAAAAGTGTGTATCATTTTCACTTCAAATATTAGGTAGGAAAAAACAGCCTTTGAAAAAATTTAATAAGTAGAATACATTGGCAGATTATGTATTATTATGGATCGCCAGAACCTCTTTCACTCTATTTTGTAGAAGTGGTAATGTCTCAATAATAAAATCATTAAATCATTTTAGTTACTCATTCATTATACACATACTCAAAACTTTTATTGAGTAATTATTTTATACACTTAATGATAACAACAACAACATCTATTGGCCTAGTGGGTAGAAAGTTATGCTAACAAGCCAAAGGTGAGTGAATTTAGTCTGTGGCCCTCAGGCCTGGTTTTAATTGTTTTTGGTCATTCTTGTAAGTGGTATAGCACTGGTCTATCCATTTGCTGTTCAGAGGTAACTTGTGGTTGCTGTGATGCTAAATACTGACACCGAAGTGTCAAATACAATAATGGTTACTCGTAGTGGACAGTGTTTGGTGGAGCTCCTGATTAAAACAAGCTTGGAAGCAGGAGTGGCATTCACTTCCAAAATAGCTTGCCTCCCGAAACTCTTATTAGCTTGGAGAAACAATAAAAGTCATGCAAATGTTCAGGTCTTTCTTTCGTAGGGTCACTATGAGTTGTCTATGACTCGAAGGCACTTAACAACATTATATACAGGGACAAAATCCTGGAAGGTATTTTATTTCTTGTTGACTACAATACCATATGGACAGTTGACTTGTAGAAACTCTGTATACAAGAGAATGAAACACTTCCTGGCTCTACTACATCCTCAGAACTGTTGCTATACTGGAGTTCATTGCTGTAGTCATGGTACCAAGCGATCTTATTGAAGATCTTCCTTATTCTCCATAGACCCTTTAGTTGTAAAACATTAGGTTTTTTCCCCTAGGAATCAATTCTATTAATAAGTTCAATATGTGTTAGAAGACATTTCATCATTCTCAGTTACTAGAAATAACCAGGCTGTCCTTCTTTGTGAAGTCAATCATATATTAAATATTCTTCATTGCTATAAATTAAAAGGAACAATTCTACTTCAGTCTTCTTTATTCACTGTCCAACTTGCACATGCACGGGAAGCAAGTGAAAAGACCACATGTTCACCTTAATTGGTAAAGTGGCATCCTTGCTTTTGTATATTGAGCAAAGAGTTCAAGAAGCTAGGCATTTTGAAAAAGAATGTGACATTAGGTTTGGAGGAAGACTCAACAACAGCTTGTGTGATACAGATGAAACAACCCTTCTTGGTGAATTTGAAAAACTACTGGCAGTCCATGCCAGGAAATTTAGAAGACAACTGGCTGGCCAAAAGATTGGAAGAAGTCTGTATTTATTCCCATTCTCAAGGAGTGTAGAAACTATAGAACAATATTATTACTATCACATGTAAGCAAAATACTGGTGAAAATCATTAAAAAATGGCTGGAATAGTACATAGATAAGGAAATTCCAGAAGTTCAAGAAGGATTTAGAAGAGGTCATGGCACCAGGGACATCATTGCTGATGTCAGATGGATCCTGGCCAAAGGTAAAGACTACCAGGAGAATGCCTATTTATGCTTTATTGACTATGCAAAGGCATTTTGTGTGGATCATAACAAGTTATGGCTGACATTGAGAAGGATGGGAGTCCCAGAGCACTTAACTGTGCTCATGTGAAACCTATACCTAGACCAGGAAGCTGTTGTGTGAACAAAGCAAGGGAATAATACATGGTTTAAAATTACGAAGGGAATGTGTCAGGGATGTATTTTCTCTCCATACCTATTTGATCTGTATGCTGAGAAAATTATTCAAGAAGCTGGACTCCATGAAGAGGAATGTGGCATCAGGATTGGAGGAAAACTCATCAATAGCCTGCATTATGACACAGCCTTCCTTTCTGAAAGTGAGGAAGACTTAAACACTTATTGCAGAAGATCAAAGAGTACAACCTTCAATATGGATTACATCTCAAAGTCAAGAATCAAATGTTCTTACCACTGGACCTATAGACAGCATAATGATAGATGGTAAAATGATTGAAACTGAACAACTTCATCTTACTTGAATCCACAATTAACATTCCTGATACAATTACAGTCAGTCAGGAAATCAGAAGCTATATTGCTTTGGGAAAATCTGCAGTTGGTGGCCTTTCCAAATTTTTGAGAAGTAATGATGTTGTTTTAAGGACTAAGGTGTATCTGATTCAGGCCATGGTATTTCCAATCACTTTCTATGCATCTGAGAGCTGGACAATGAATAGGGATGACAGAAGAATAGTTGATGTCTTTGAGCTGTGGTGTCAGAGAAAAGCGCTAAACATCCCATTGACTGCCAAAAGAACAAACAAGTATGTCTTCGAGAGGATGCAGTTAAAGTGTTCTTTGGAAACAAAGATGATGAAGCTTTGCCTCACATACTAGGAGGGGCTATTTCTTGGAGAGGTATGTAATGCTTAGAAAGGTATAGAGTTGGTGAAAGAGAAAAAGACCCTTGACCAATTGGATTGACATAATGACTGCTGCAATGAGTTCTAACGTGTCACTAAGCATGAGGGTTCTTATCTCTTATCTATAGGGTCGGTATGGGCCTTACTCAACTTGATAGCACCTAACAACAACAACAAGTGAAGAAATCAAAGACTATACAATCTTAATATGAGTTACACCTCAACATAAAGTGGACAGAATTCTCGCCATTATACCTAAAGACAACATCATAATAAATAGAGAAAATATTGAAATTGTCAAGGATTTCATTTTACCTGTGCCCATAATCAACACTCATTGAAGCTGCAGCCAGCACAGTAAATGACACATTGTGTTGGACAAATCTATTACTAAAGATCTCTTTAAAGTGCCAAAGAGCAAGGATGCCACTTTGAAGCCTTGGTATTTTCAATTGCTTCATATGCATGTGAAAGTTGGACAATAAATAAGGAAGACTGAAAAAGAAAATTGATGTCATTGAATTGTGGCTTTGCCAAAGAATATTGAATAATCAATAAACTAAACAAAACTATCTGTAACCAGAATGCTCCTTAGAGGTGAAAATGATGATACTTTGTCTCATATATTTTAGGAATGTTGTCAGGAGAGTTCAGTTCCTGGAAAGGGGCACCATACTTGGAAAAGTAGAGGATCGGCAAAGGAGAGGAAGACCTTCAACAAGATGACTTGACACAGTGACTGCAACTATGGGCTTAATTGCAGTAGAAATTATGAAGATGGTGCATGATCAGGTATGTTTTCCTTCTGTTTTATGTAGGATCACTGTGAGTTGGGGCCAACTCAGTGCACTGAACAATGTGTCAGAAAGTTGGATAATGACTAAGGAGAATAGAAGGAGAATTGATGCCTTTGAGCTTTGGTGTTGGAGAAGAGTATTGAGTGTACCATGCACTGCTAAGAAAACAAATAGATTCATCCTGGAGAGGGTTAAACCAGGATGCTCCTTGGAGGCAAGGATTCTGAGGCTTTGTCTGACATACTTTGGTCATGTTGTAAGGAGAGAACGGTCCTTGGATAAGGACATCGTGCTTGGGAGGGTGGAGGGCAGGTGCAGGAGGGGAAGGCCCTCTGGGAGATGGATTGATTCAGTGACTGGGGTAATTGGGATGAGTGTGTCGGAGACAATGAGATTGGCACAGGACAGAACAGAGTTTAGGGCTGTTGTACATAGGGTTGCTATGAATCCGAAATGACTCGATGACACATAACAACAACATGATAAATGATGTAGAAAATATCACAAGGTGGAAGGTATACTCAGAATAAAAAAATAAATTCTGATAAGCTTTTAATTTAATGGACAAATGATAATCAAGACCTGATGGGATTGCCGTCAGATGCTTAGACTGCTTAGAAGGCATTACAGAAAAACACGACATCAGAAATCAATGGAACACCCAAAGAAATGTTTCAACAAATGAATGAAACATTGAAAGTGCTCCTCATCTATACTGAAGTCCTCTGCAATATCTTTTTTTTGTCATACATATGTCTGTGTCATTTCTTTATTAGCCTTCTTAAGTTAGTACTAGGTGCTGTTGAGTCAACTAAGAATCCCATATATCCTGTGAACTACACATTGAAACTTTGTCCTATCTTATTCCATTATCAAAAGATTTCTTAAGTGCAATTTTAAAAGAAAAAGTAGAGATTTCATGTCATCAGAGACAGGACAAAGGGAACACAGCAAGATGAGAGGAGTACCACAATGTAACATTTAATGCTTCCTATCTTTGTTAAGTACAATTTATATTGTGAATAGAATGAGCATGATTTGCTGGTAAAATAGAGAGTTATGAAAGAGATATTAGTTATTTTACAAGTAGGACAATGCCAGTGGTAAAACATGCTACAATGGGAAAAAGATCAAGCAAAGGCTAAGCAAATCCTTAATGAAGCAACTTTTATTGTTATCTGATAGAAAATTTGCAGTTTTGGTGGTGTATTATTGGCCTCCTTTATAAAAAGGAATTTGGTTACCAGTTTGGGGCTGGAATCCAGGTTGGTAAATTGTCTAGAGCAGCCAGATTCTACAGAAGTTTGTTTTCTGGTTCTGGTGAGGCTTGGCAGGAAAGATTTACTCACCAGTGGGTGTGACTTGATTTTATTCGGCCTAATATTTAAAAAGGCATTTGGTTTTAATTAATTTTGGTTAAACATTCTTCTAAGTGGTATAGCCCTGGTCTGTCCATTTGCTATACAGAGGTTACTTGTGGCTGCTGTGATGCTAAACACTGTGACACTGATGTTTCAAATGTAGTGGTTACCCTAGAAGGACAGTGTTTGGTGGAGTTCCCCAATTAAAACAGGCTTGGAAACAGGAGTGACATCCACTTCTGAAATAGCTTGTCTCTGGAAACTCTACAAACTTGGATAAATGATGAAAGTGATGCAAGTGTTAAGGTCTTTATTTCATAGGGTCACTATGAGTCATCTACGACTCAATGGCATTTAAAAACAACAAGCAAAAGCAATAACTCGTGTGTGTGTGTGTGTGTGTGTGTGTGTGTGTGTGTGTGTGTGTGTGTGTGTGTTGTCTACTGTAGAATAAGAACTGACCCGTAACTGACCACCACCACCCTGCCCTGCCCCCAGTAGGTGTTCAGAAGCGCTTAATCACATGGGATAAAATTGTTCATCTTTCTCCCACAGAGCAGTTGGTAGCTTCAACCATGTGCCTTTGCGATTGCAAGCTCAGCTTCTTGCCCCTAGGCCACCAGAGCTCCCTAGTAGTTCAAATTCATCAGTGACCCACAGAAAAAAGATGAATATTTTTTTCCTCAATAATTTACATCCTTGGAACTAATGGATAGTCTCTATGAGTGAGTTAACAGACAATTAAGCAATATGCAATTTTATATATCAAGAAGAATCAATATATTTCCATTTAACCATGTCTCTTGAGTGCAGATACCATTTATACACATATCAACTGATTTCTAAATAGCATTTTTTTGTTTTGCTATTGCTATTGTTGCTTTGTTTTTATATAACAAAAAATAAACTACTGAAATTAAAGATTTAGATAAAAATCTTTGGCATCAGAAAGGAATAATAATTCATATTTCTTTCTGTTTCTCAGTACCTTGGATCTGATTGTTTCTAAGATGAATGGGTCTGGTGTAGTGCCTGAAAATTATTTTCAAATCCTAATGTAATGTGTTGGGGTTTTTAGAGCTCTGGTGACTTCATAGTAAGGAGTTGAGCTGCCAATTCAAAGGCTTGCAATTCAAATCCACTAGTTACTCTGTGGAAAAACAATGGGTAATCTTCCATGTGATTTATTGCCTCCACTAGAGTGTCAAGTATGAATTGGTTCTGACTTGACAGTGCGTAACAACAACAGCTGTGGTGGTGTTGAAGAAGAGCACTGAACACCCCATGGATGACAAAAAGAACAAACAGACATGTTTTAGAGAGGGTTCAGCTGGAGTGCTCTTTGGAGGCAATAATGGTGAGACTTTGTCTCACGTACTTTGGGAATGTTGCTAGGAAGGGCTATTTCTTAGAGAGGGACATGATGCTAGGAAGGGTGGAGGGTCGGCAAAGGAGAGGAAGACCCTGGACCAGGTGGATTGACATGGTGACTCTTGTGTGTCAGGAATGTGAAGATGGCACAGGATGGAACAGGATAGTTCCAATCCTTTGTTCATAGGGTTGCTATGAGTTGTATTGGACTTGAGGGAACCTAACAGTAACAACAATGCATAATCTGGTACCCTAGAGACAAGGAACAGTGCTTCATTCCTGAAGGCACGTGATCTGAGTCCACCAGTCCTCTGTGGGAGAAGGATGGGCATTCTCCTCCCTTGCAATGAATTGCTTCTGAAAATTTGCCAGAAGGTCAGCTATGGATTGTTCCAACTTGACAGTACACAATAGTACAACAACAATGACAATGGTGAAAGTCAATGTCTCTCTGTAGTTCAAACCCACTAGTAACTTTGAGAGAGTAAAGATGGGCAATCTCTTTCTGGGAAATTCATAGTCTCTGAAAATCAGCTGAAAGGTCAGCGATGAGTCAGTTCTGCCTTGACAGCAATGATGGGAAACACATTTTTTAGGCACTTTTTAGGGATATTTGACTATATCATTATTTGCGTAGTGCCTTGAGAGAAGAAGAGTTTTTAAATGCAGCCAACTCAAATGAGTATAAAAGTTATTTATCCAATGCTTGCAAGGGAGTAAGACACTATGACTTGTGCTTGACAGAGGCTCAAAAGCAGGGGGTGGAGGAGGGTTGAGATGCATTGTTGGGTGAAAAAGTTTCAACTACTTTTTGATTGGAGGTTCTTGGCATGTGGAAGCTGAAGATGCTTTTGTTAGAAGCCCAGCATCACCTATACTTGTTTGACAAGCATATCTGACTTTTCTCTAGTTGGTCTGAGTTGAAGCAAAACAAATGTTAGAGAAGTTGGCAGTAATTGTCATGTCCCTATTCTTCTAGGACAACTATTGCAAAGGATTTGTTGTTTAAAATTGTATTGTTATATAGCACTTGATCATTGTCCATTGTATATCCAGTCTCTCAGAAAAGAACAAGAAACATGTTCTTCAATGTGTACTATGGGTTATCTGAGTCTTCCTGCCACACTCTTATCAGTTTTTGAAAGAGTAAGGAAAAGAATGATGTGTCAGTCAATATACACTTGTGAAAAGGAATTCTACAGCATGTATTTTGACAGGTAAAAATATTGAATGCTTCACAGGGTGACGATTTTAAATTTTTTATACTGGAGCTAAAGAAAGGGCACATGGTTACGATTCTGTAATTAAAAAATGTGCTTTAGTGTTGATGCCGAGAGGAGTCTAGATTTGGGGCTGGAGTCTGAGGATATTTCAAAGGCTTAAATCACTAAATGTCAGTAAAAAGAAAGGCTTGTGAAGCTTGAGGTTATATAGCATGCTCATATTACACACACTGGTAATTAGGAGTGTTCACCTGGCCATACAAAATGTGTTTTGGAGATAAGGTGGGTATAAAATCTTAAGGTTATGAAAAATGCCCTGCTAAACCTGGCCTGGTTTCCCTATGCCAAGATATGCAGAAATCTGACATAAAACTTACTCTTCACAAAGAAGAATAAAGGTTTTATTTTAGTTGTTTTAGTGTTTTGCAAGTCAAATCTATCACTTCCCTAACACACTTCTCATGTACCCCCCACTAGCCAAGAAAACAAAGGCAGAAATTGTGTTTCTATGGTTCTGCACAGTTTGAGGTCCACTAGGCAAAGTAAGTGTTTTTGACAGGCCTTCTACAGAGCTTTGATTTCCTGAAGCTTGTTTGGACAGACACTGGGCATTATTCCTGATGCAGGAGCCATAAAGAAACTGTTCTGCAAATGAATGTTCCACAAAAGGATAAACTAGGAGAAAAAAAAGAGTTGCTTGATACAGGTATAAAAATACAATGGTGTTTTGGGGAAGAGGTTATTTGTTTTTCTGTTTTGGAGATGTTCTCATTTTTAATATGCAGGCACATCTTTAAAATCCACATAATAGAGAGGAGAGGTTGAATGAATAATGTAGTATATAATTAAAAAGTCATTTGTGGTTAGCTTTTGAATAAGTTATATACTTTTTATGGTTTAGCTAACTTTCTGGTATTTGCTTCTCCTGAAAGAAGTACAATCAAGAGGGAAAGGCCTGAAGATGTCAGCTGAGACACAGAGAGAGCCTCCCTGGAACAGGAATGAGCACTGGCCTCTCTCTACCATTCTTTTGTTATTCTCAATAAGAATTATCTTTCTTCTTTACGCAAGTCGTTATCCAAACACATCCCCTGATCTTACCATACATGCCTTTGCTTATGCTGTTTCTCCTTGCAGATTCAATTAAAATTATTTTTCTTCTATTACCTATATTATAGTCACAGCCTCCTCAGAGATTTTACCATTCTTCTATAGCAAAGTGAAGATCTTTGTTACAGATATAGCTTTCTTTAAAATCTAATATTTTTAATAAGAAGGATTGTTTCTTCTTACTGTGGTTGTTATGTGTCTTCGAGTCATCTGTGACTCATAGCTACCCTATACACAATAACCCTAAATCCTGATCTATTCTGTGCCAATCTCACTGTCTCTGACACACCTACCCCCATAACCCCAGTCACTGAACCAATCCATCTCATAGAGAATTTTCCTCTTCTAACACATATTTAATTCCCAGTGCCTTATGTATGGCCATACTCCATTTTTGGATATTTTAAAAAAATTTTATACTGACTTATTTACAAAATTCTAATACATTGTTTTTCACACAAGGTCTTTTTCATTTCCTTCACCTTCCATCAAATTGTGCGACCCACCCCTCAACCATCCTCACCCCTCTGCTTCCACCCTCTCTCCCCCTTGGATCCTCATACTCATTCTACGATAATGATTGTATACAGTATTTGTTCTTATAGGACTGAGTTCGTTCACTCAGCATAATGAGCTCCAGTCTCTCCTAAATTAGGTTGTGATCTTGAAAATCATTTTTCCTGTGTGCTGCATCGTATTCCGTTGCATGAATGTACCACAACTTCTCAATCCATTAGTTTGTGGTTGGACATCTGGGCTGTTTGCATGTCTTGTGATGGTGCATAATGCTGCTATAAACATTAGTGTACAAGTCTCAGTTTGAGCCTCAATTCTTATTTTCTTGGGATATATTCCAAGCAATGAAATAGCTGGATCATATGGAATTTCTATGTTCAGCCTTCCAGAGTGGTTGTGCAATTTTACAATCCCATCAACAATGTATAAGAGTTCATCTCTCACCACATCCTCTCTGACATTTATTATTTGCTATCCTGATATACTTTGTCACTGCTACTGGAGTGAAATGGTATCTCATTGTGGTTTAGATTTGCATCTCTCTTATTGCCAGTGATTAGGAACATTTCTTCATGTGTCTGTTAAGCATTTGAGTATCTTCCTCTGTGAAAATTCTTTCCATGTTTTTCCCCCCATTTTGTAATTGGGTTATCAGTCTTTTTCTTGTGGAGGCTCAGAAGTATTCTGTAAATTTTCATTATGAAATCTTTGTCTGAGCTGGTATTGTCAAATGTTTGTTCCTTTTCACCCTGTTAGATAAAGTTTTTGATGTGCAAAAGGATTTTCCATTTTAAAAAAAATGATTGATAACCTCTTTTTAGAAAAACAGTATTTGATATGATTTAATTTTGTCAGTTATAAATGAATTAAGTATGAACAGAGGAAGCTCCCTTCTGTTAAATGCCTACTTACTGAAAAAGTTACACAGGCTAAAGAATGAAGCCATTAAGCTCCAAGTTCCAAATCTAGATGGACTACTTTGGGAATGTATTCGTCCCCTATGTCTGCTGTGGTAACATAGTAGGTGATTTTAAACAGAATTTTTATCATAGTCTGAAGGTTGAAACTCTGAAGTCAGACAGTGAGTTAGCTGATTACTTCCTAGGCTTTGAGGGAGCATCTTATCCATATGTCTCTCCTAACTTCAAATATGTTTTGGCTTTTGGCTATAGCCAAGTCCTTCCTATCTCCCTTTGACTCTTCCTTTTTGATAAAGGCAAGACTCATGCTAACTGGTAATATCACCAAAGACCATACTTCCAAACAAAATTATATTCACAAGTACTAGTGGATAGTATTTCTACAAATATATCTACGAGGCACATTTCAGTTCATCATAGAGGGCCACATACATATAAAACAGTGATACTATGATAGAGTAAAATATGATTTTATAGGTGCTGTATCTCACAAAGCCACACTTAACTGCTAATCTAATTTTTGATAGTTGATATCTACCCAGCATCTCTGCTTGGAGAAAGACCTAGCAATCTGCTTCCATGAAGACTATATTGTATGACATCCAGTGGATTCAGACTCTTAGTGACTCAATAGAAAAAAACTTTCCTGTAAGGTTTTCTAGGCTAAAGTGTTTACGGGGGCATTTCATTAGGTCTTGTGTCTTATGGAGCATCTCAACTCAATTCAGTTCAAGTCCTTGCCATTAAATAGGAACCAACTCATAATGAACTCTCTAGCTGGGTTTTCAGAGGCTGTAAATCACATGGAAAGAGATTATCTCCTGAGTTGCTGCTGGTGGGGTCACCAGGTGACACCTTTGAGTTTTCAGTGCAACACCCTATGGACCCTTCCTCCAGAGCACCATGGAGTAGTTAGTGGATTTATACTATTGACCTTTCAGTTAGTAGCCAAGTTCTTAATTATGTGCAAAAAGGATACCTTTACTTAATGATTATAACCAATGAAACTCTGTAGGAATATTCTACTCTTGGTAACAGCAGCCAGGAAATCAAGAGACGAATTGAATTGGGAAAGTCGGCTTTGAGGGACCTCTCAAGAGTACTGAAGAGCAACGTTGTCAGACTGGAGACTAAGGTGCGCCTGATCCAGGCTATAGTATTCACAATTACGTGCCATGCATCAGAGAGTTGGACAGTGAATAGGTTGATAGAAGGAGAATTGATGCCTTTGAGCTGTGGTGCTGGAGAAGAGTGTTGAATATACCATGGACTGCTAAAAGAACAAACAGGTTCTTCCTGGAGAGAGTGAAGCCAGAATGTTCCCTGGAGTCAAGGATTCTGAAGCTTCGTCTAACATATTTTGGGCATGTTGCAAGGAGGGACTGGTCCTTGGAGAGGGACATCATGTTTGGCAGAGTGGAGGGGCGGCGAAGGACAGGAAGACCTTTGATGAGATAGATCGATTCTGTGACTGGAGAGGTGGGAATAAGTGCATTTGAGATGGCTGGGTTGGCACAGGATAGAAGAACATATAGAGCTTTTGTACATAGGGTCACTATGAGTCTCAAGCGACTCGATGGCACATAACAACAACAACAACAACAACATACAGGGTTGCTGTGAGTCAAAGTTGCTCCATGGAAAAAAAGATGGGCAGCCTCCTCTCATGTGATTTTTAGACTCTGGAATCTACTATGAAGTCACAAATTAATTGGTTCTGACTTGATAGCAGTGAGAGTTTTTTTATTTGTTTTTCAATGAGTCAAAAATAGCTGAATGACACCTAACAACAGAATATGTTTCCCAGATACATACACAGTTTTTCAAATGAAAATCTACAAAAGCTAGAACTTGTTTACAGTGATACTTTGTTAGAGAAATAAAGCTCAGATATTTTTAGAGGTCTTAAAAAAGTGGTAAGACTATGCCCTGTTAAAAGCAGAAAGTTTGTGAATCCAATGCATCCTATCAACTTCTGACTATTACAGGTTGCACTTTATATAGATTTTTTTATTGATGAAAACAATTATATCTATTAGTGGTTTTATTTTTTCTTTTCTTCCCCCCATTTATGCTTTTAGGAAATTTTGATATTTTATATAATAGCAACAATCCTAAAAAAATGACAAAAAGTTGAGGATAGTGAGAGGCACAGCTATCTAAAAGTCCTTTTCTAAGCAAATGATCACCTATTATGTCTTCTCTGTGATAAGACATTCCAAGATGCCTATGATAAAGATCTTACCCTTAAAAAGATTTTAGCCTACTCTGATACTGTTTAAAGAGTTAGGTTAAAATAGTTTGGTGAAAAGATATTTCTAGTGATAAAGCCTCAGAGAAACATTGAGAGAATAAAAGAGGTGTTTGGAAGAGATAATTAGGGAAGATACATACTGTTCAGGAGATAGGGTAAAAGAAAAACAGCAAAGGGATATATTTGCAGTATGACCTGTCACTAATTCCTGGTTTGGATAAATTTACAAAACTAGATCTGGCATTGCCATGGTAAAAATACATCAAATTATAAATTAGAGTCTCAGGATATTTTATAAAAACAATGGAGCAATAAAGGCTCACTTTCACTGAAAAACAAACCAAAAATCAAACAAAACAATGGAGCAGACAGACCATTGTATCACCCAACTCAATTAAAGAGAACTCACTACAAAACAGTGGCATATTATGCCACTATAAATTGGAATAAAGTCAATTTGCATGGCCAGGAAAGCTCTTGAAGGTATAATACTCAATCTAAAAATCATGCTTATATAGAAAATAGATATGACTCCACTTGCATATTAAAATACTGAAACTTACTGCTGTCAAATTGAAATCAATTCACAGCTGACCACCCATCGGGTTTCTGAGGCTGTAAATCATGTGGGAGAAGATCCCTTCTTTCTCTCCAGGACTTGGGGGTAGATTCAAAGTGTCAGAGAGGCATGATTTTAGGTCAGTGGTGTAATCTCTGCAGACTTAACTCATCAGATTTCCCCTGTGTTTACAAAAAAGGTGGTATAAATATAAATGTACACAGATTTTTTTTTTCCTTGGAGGAGAATATAAATACATATTAAACCTTGACTCAGAAAAGGGATTAACAATTGAAGTTGGGTTTGGAACATTTAAGACTTCTGATAAAGAACCGATTTATTCTCTCTTGAGGCTTCTAGTACTTCAAGGAATAAAATTTTGATGGAAGAATAAAAATATCTTACTTTCATGTAGATTTAGGTCAGTATAAAAATGTTTCTGATTATAAGTCTCAAGTAAATATATTAACCAATATTATAATGAGTCTGCCTTCCTCACATCACAGAAAAGCCATAGACAGCATTGCATCAAAGTGGGTCAAAGCACACTGCTCCTTACCTACTGCAGAAACAGGCACCCTGAAATGAAAGAATATTCAATTCCTTGCAGATGGACCATTCCAAAGAGGAGAAAGAGTTCAAAAATTAGCTAAATATGGCTATTTATTCTTGTCAAATTTACCAATAAGAAATATTCTTTATCTCCTCAGGGACAAAGTGAGTAAAGGAGAAAACAGAGTCATTGTTTTTTATAGTGAAATCCTACATGAAAGAGGCAAAAGTTTGGGAAAAGCTTGCCTCCAACAATATTTAATACTTTACTGCAAAATTTTTATATTTTACCAGTGATTGTATTTTATAATAAAGCAAACTCAATGTCATTGAGCATATTTTGATTCATGATGACCTCATGTACAGAAATCTAATGGGTTTCCAAGGTATAACTTTTTTTTACAACAATAATTTATTTTCTTAATTTGAGTAAAAGTTTACAAATAACACTGGGTTTTCACTCAATTATTCAGAAACATTTTGTTTAATATCATTAATTATAATTTATTAATGTAATGCATTTATTATGTCTAAAAAAACACTATTGTATATTGCTGTTTCCTTCATCCAATTTATCTATTTTTTTGCTTTATTTTTTCCCGCTAGTTTATTTACAAAACTCAAATAAAAATTTGAATAAATCCCTTCTTACCTAACTTTCAAGGTATAACTTTCATAGAAGCAGACAGACATTTTTCTCTCAGCAGAGTTGCTAGTGGGTTTGACGGCCAATCTTTTAGTAAGCAGACAAGTGCTTAACCACTGTGCTCCCAGGTTACCTTATAACAAAGGTAGTTAAAAGGTATTTAAATACTCTTAGACTGTAAAGAGACTTAAAGTCTTTTTTTTCCTCTATTCTCTCTCTAAAATGTTATGATATTAACTAACAATTAGAAAGTTCTGGTGTTATACTGTTAATTCAAAGGCTATGTGTCTTCAGTAGTTGGGATTGTTCAATGTCTTAATGGGAAAAGGATGAGCAGGCTCCTCTCCTTGGAATTTAAAAACGTAGAAATCTAGTGGAGGGTTACCATGAGTCAGAAACTCATTGGCAGTGAGATTTTTCAGTAAGTAAGAATTAGAATTACCTCAGAAAGAGTCTTTTATTATTCATTATTTCATTTAACCACTATATGTGAAAAACTAATTATTAGACATAAACTATGTCTTGTCTAATGACTAGAGTAGAATGTAGGGTACAAAAATAGAAGCAGAGAGACAATAGTTGTGGTTCTCATAATCGGAGCTGTCAAAGAGCTTCAGGGCTAGTTATGGATAGGTAAAGGAGTTGGGGAGAATGGAATATTGGAGTTGAAAATGATATGCAGGCTGATTAGATGGAAGCTTAAAAATGGAATGTATACCCAGGTTAAGATAGCAGAACAATATACCTCAGACTCATTGCCATCACATCAGAATTAACAGACCATTGACACTGCAATGGGATTAGAAGCTATACATTGTACAAAAAGTGCCCATATTTCTCCCATGGAACTCCTGGTGGTTTGGAAACACCAGAGAGACTTTACTTTGGGTTATTATCTCAATTCCCTACAGTCTAAGCCAACAGAGCTACTACTACTACCCCTGGGTTGTTGTTGATTACCTTCGAGTTGAGCACAACTCATAGCAACCCTATGAACAAAAAGCCTGAAACCCCTCTAAAACTATCAACATTTATCAAAGTTCACAGAGATTCTGGAGGCATGTTGTTTAGGAAGTGAATAGGAAGCTTAATAAAGTAATATTGTTGTTGTGTACTGTAGAGTTGAAACCAACCCAAAGCTGACTCTCCTGTAGGTTTTCAGAGGTAGTTAATCACAGGAGAGGAGATTGCCCATCTTTCTCACATGGAGCAGCTGGTGGTGTGTGCCTTTGAGATTGCAGTGCAGCTTGCCACAGGCTAAATATGCTGAAGAATGAGAGGTAATGTGCATTTCACAAGAGCTTATCCTGTTGTCATTAATTGCCTTCAAGTCAACAATGACTCAGCAACCCTCTAAACTGTGGATGTGAGTTCTGCCCTCTTCTGTGCCAACTTCATCATCTCTGACATTCTTGAGTTTATTGTGATGTCAATTCATCTCATGGAGGATCTTCTACATCGTTGACCTTCCACCTCTCCAAAAATGATGTCCTGATCCAAGGACTGGCCTCTCTTAACAACATACCCAAAGGTATGACCCAAAGTCAGATGAAGTTTCACTCTCCTTGCCTCCAAGAAACATCCTGACTGCACCTTTCCAAGACATACTTAAGAGTCTTTTTTTAGTCAGTGGAATATCCAGCACTCTTTTTAAACATCACACTGCAGAATATTTAACAAATGATTGAAAAGACTATGGCTTGAGTCAGGCTTACCTTGGTCTTTAAACTGATGGTGTCTGCATTTCAGCATTTTTGAGAGATCCCTTTCAGCAGACTTTCTCTTTACATCTTTTGATTTCCTGGCTTATAGTGCCAAAGGTGTTGAACTTGGGTCCAAGCAATGTAAAGTCACTGAAAATGTCTATCTTTTCTCCAATCTATCATGACGTTGCCTATTTACCCAGTGATGAGGATTTTTGTTTTTTTAATGTTAAAATGTAATCCATATTGAAGCCTATAGTCTGATCCTCCACTACAAGCATTGCAAGTTCTCACTTTCAGCAAGCAAGGTTGTGTCATCTACATAATGACAGCTATTGATGAGTCTTTTTCTGATTCTGATGTCACATTATTCTTAACACATTACAGTTTCTTTTATTCCCTTCTCCACTTTATTTTTATTTTACATTGGTTTGCATACAAAATTCACATACATTGTATATAAAAGTACATTGTGTTTCACAAATTTCTATGTTCATATTTTGTTTTAAATAATTACTTAATTTTATAAAATTAATCACTATTGATTTACGATTATTAATACTGTATCTTTTCTATCTTCTCAGGTCACCATTGAACATTTCCTAATTCCTTCACTGGCCCTCTTCTCTCACCAAACTTTTATCCTCGTGATTCCAACCTCTCTTCACCCTCTACCCCCTTACCTTTCCCATCTGTTTTGTCCACATCTTATTAGTTATCCCTCTGTTTTTACAATAATGGTCTTATGCAGTATTTGTCCCTATGAAACTGAGTTACTTAACTCAGCATAATGCTTTCTAGCCTCTCCCACATTATTTAGTACTTTTTAAAATTGTCACTCTTGAGTGCCATGCAGTATTCCATTGTGAGAAACTACTGCAGTTTCTCAATCCATTCATTTTTTTGACGTTTGGGCTGTTTACATTTTCTTGGTATGGTAAATAACGGTGTTATGAACATAGGTGTACAAGTCTCCATTTGTGTTTCAGTTATAGTTTCCTTAGGGTATATTCCCAGCAGTCTAGTAACTAGGTCATTTGTGATCTCTGTGTTCAAGTTTTTGAGGAAGTGTCTAACTGCCTTTCAAAGTGGTTGTACCATTTTACAGTCCCACCAGCAGTGAATGAAAGTTCCAATCTCTCTACATCCTCTCCAAAATTTATTCATTTCTGTCCTATTAACCTTTACTCCTGCTATTGGGTCATCTCACCAATACCTAATAGAATATTTCTGATTGCCAGTGATTTTGATCATTTCTTCATGTGTCTGTTAAATAAGACTATAATTCCAATGTCTTCCTTTGTGAAAAATCTTTCCATGTCTTTTGCCTATATTGTGAGCATGTTATCTATCAGTCTTTTCTTGTGGAAGCCCTTTTGTATTCTGTAAACTTCAGTTGTGAGATCCTTGTTTGAGATATCATTGCTAAGTGGGTTTCCCAGTCAGTAAGTTCTTTTTCACTTCATTGGAAGAAGTTTTTGAAGCACCACAGGGACTTAATTTTTAGAATGTCTCGTTGATTGATTTTGTCCTCTCCTGGTCATACATTTCTGGCTGTATTTGCCAACCAAATATACCACAAGCTAGACCTTTTAAGTTAGGTAAAATTTTGTATTTTGTGATCTTTATGGTTTTGAGCTTTATCAATAGGTCTCCAATACAGCTAAATAATGTTTATGTATGTACAATGTTAGATGTAAATTGCTGCTTCAGCTTTCAGTTAGAAGTTCAGTTTTTTCACCATCATTTGTTGAAAAGGTTGTTGTTTCCCCATTTAATAGGTTTTGTTTCCTTGTCAAATACTAATTAATTAAAGGTAGATAGGTGAATAAATGCCTGGGTTCTCAATTCTGTTCTGTTGGTGTATTTGTCTGTCATTGTTCAAGTACCATGTTGTTTTGGTGATTACAACTGTGTAGTAGGTTGAGATCAGGGAGGGCTATGCCTACTACTTCATTTTTGTTTTTTTAAGAAGTGCTTTGCTTTGGGGAAAATAAGTAAATAAGCTTATTTGCTATATTCTTTTCAAATAAACTTGACAATTACCTTTTCTATTTCTTTGAAAAGTGAGTTTAGTATCTGTATTGGGATCATGTTAAGCAGGTAGATTACTTTTAATTAAACTATAATAATTATCACCATATTGAGTCTTCTTTTCCAAGAACAGAGAATATTTTTTTCCATTTGTTAGGTCTTTTATGTTTCCATGCAATAATGACTTATAGTTTTCCTTTATAAGGTCTTTTATGTCTCTAATTACTCCCTAGAATAACTTGTGGTTATTTTGTTGTTGCTTATTTTAATGGTATTACTTTCTTCATTTCCTTTTCTATATTTTCTTTTTTTATTGTAGAGAAATCCTATGGATTTTTGCATATTAATCTTGCACACTGCCACTCTACTGAATATTTCTACTAGGTCTAATAGGTTTTTTGGTTGAGTCTTTGTGGTTTTATTTTTATTGTTGTTTTTGTTTTATTGTGATTTTAACAAAAATTTACAGAGAAGTTGGACTGTCATTCATTCATTCATTGTTGCACATTTTCCTCCTTACCTACACCCCCAAACCTCTTTGGGGTTTTCTGTGAATACTATCACATCATTTATATATAGTGAGTTTTTCCTCTTTTTTGCTTTGAATGTCTCATATTTCTTTCTCTTATCATATTACCTTAATAAGTACTTCTAATGCAATATTGAATAGGAGTGGTGATAGTTGGCATTCTTGTCTGATCCCTTTTCATTAAAGGAATGCCTTCAGTCTTTCTCCATTGAGAACATTGTTGGCTCTTAGTATTGCATATATAATTTTCACTATGTTGAAGAAGTTCCCTTCTATTCCCATTTTGTTGAGTGTTTTGATCAGGAATTGGTGTTGGATTTTATCAAGGGCTTTTCTGCATCAATTTATAGCATCATATGTTTCTTGTTCTTTGCTTTATTAATGTGATGAATTTTACATTGATTATTTTTCTTATGTTGAACCAACCTCATACATGTGTTATGAATTCTGCTTGGTCATGATGAGTTGGTTTTTGTTGTTGTTTTTCTTTTATATGTACTGTTGTACTCTATTAGCCAGGATTTTGTTAAGAATTTTTGCATGTTCATGAAGGATATTGGTCTATAGTTTTATTTTTTGGTAATGTCTTTGTCTGTTTTTGGAATTATGTTTGTGTCATAAAAAGGCTCTGAAATTGTTTCCTTCCCCCCATTATTTGGAATAATTTAAATAGAGTTGGTCATAGTTAATCTCTGAATGTTTTATAGAAATTAACTATGAACCATTTTGACTAGGACTTTTTAAGGAAAGGAGTCTTTTTATAACCTGCTCTATTTCTTCTTTTGTGGTTGGTCTATTGAAAGGTTTCATATCAGACTGTACCAGTCTGAGTAGGGTGTGAGTTTCCAGGAATTTGTTTATTTCCTCTATGTTTTTAAATTCATCAGAGTATTGATTTTCATAATACTCCATGATTATGGATTTCATTTTAGCTGGTTCTATTGTAATGTTACCTCTTTTAAGTCTTTTTTGAATTATTTGTGTCTTCTTCCTTTCCCCCCCACCCTGTTTTTTTGTTACATTTACCAGTGGTTTGTCTTTTTTTATCGACCCTTTCAAAGAACCAGCTCCTAGTGTTGTTCATGGTTTCAATTATTTATTTCTGTTTTCTATCTCATTGATATCAGTTCTTGTCCTTATAATTTCCTTTTTTTAAGAGGCTGTAGACTTAAATTGTTTTTCTGTTTGATGGACATGTTGAGTTAAAGCATTATTTTTGTTTTCTTCTTTTTTAATGTTTTTACCTATTGCTATGAACTTCCCCATGAGAACTGCCTTTGTGGTATGAAGCTGCATTGCAATTCCAAAGGCACACATTTTGAGGCCACCAGGTGTTCTGTGGGTGAAGGATGGGCAATCTCCTTCCATGTGATTTACTGCCTCTGAAAACCCACCAGAAGTCAGCTATGGGTCAATTCCAACTCTACTATACACAACAACAACAATCCAATAATGTTCCAGCAGTATGTTATTTAGCTTCCATATGGGTGGCTTTATAAGCTTTATCCTTTTGTCATTAATTTCAAGATTTACAGTATTGTTATCTGAAAAGATACTTTGTAATATTTTTAATTTGCTGAAGCTTAAATTGCATTGTAGTATATGATCAATTCTGGGAAATGTACCATGTGAACTTGAAAAGAAAGTAAAATAAATATTGGTTGGTTGGTATACCCTGAACACATCTACAAGGTCAAGTTGACCCATTTTATAGTTTAGATGTTCTACATCTTTGTTAAGTTTCTTTTAAGTTGAATTATCCTTTGGTGAAAGTGGTGTGTTAAAATCTCCTTGCACTATTGTGGTGTTTTCTACATCTTTCTCCAAGTCTGTTAACCATTGTTTTATGTTTTTTGAAAATCTGTCATTTGGTGTGTACATTTTGACCAAGATTATGTCTT
Organism: Elephantulus edwardii; assembly: GCF_000299155.1. Classification (NCBI taxonomy): domain Eukaryota; kingdom Metazoa; phylum Chordata; class Mammalia; order Macroscelidea; family Macroscelididae; genus Elephantulus; species Elephantulus edwardii. Next base: position 15,799,529 of record NW_006399815.1, on the reverse strand, counting down.
CTTGACCTAGTATACTTTTAATCACTTTATACTGTCCTTCCTTATCTTTTATTGTGGGTTTCATTCTGAAATCTATTTTATCAGAGGTTAGTATTGTTACTTCTGCTTTTTTGTGGATGTCATTTGCTTGGTTTTCTAGCCTTTGATTTGTATTCTTTTTCTAAGTTTCGTAGAGGTTTCTCTTGTAGGCAGTATATAGATGGATTTTAGGGGTTTGTTTTGTTTTGTTTTATCTATTCTGCTTCTCTTTTTCTCTTAAGTAGTGCATTTAAGCCATGGTCCATCCACATTCCTTTGATGTCTCTTTGTAAAGGACTTCACTCAGAATTTTTTGTAGAGTTGGTCTTGTTTTACAAATTACTTAAGTTTATAATTTTCTACAAATGACCTAATTTCTCCATATTTGATGGACGGCTTTGCTGGATACAGGATCCTTGGCTGGCCATTTTTAATTTTCAGCCTTCTATATATACCATTCTATAGCCTTCTTGCTCACATTATTTCTGCTGAGAAATTAGAACATAAATTAATTGATTCTTATATAGATGACTTTCTGTTTTTCTTGCCCTGTTTCTAGAATTCTTTCTATCCTTATCTTTGATTTGGAGAATTTGATTATGATATATCTTGATATTTTCCTTTTGGAGTATCTAGTTTGCATGGGGTTTGCTGAATTTCATAAATATGGATTTCCTCATTTTTCATGATACCTGGGAAATTTTCTTCTAGTATCTCTTTCAGAATTTTCGCAGTGCTTTTCCTGCCCCCACCCCTTGTATTTTGGAATTCCAATTATATATTGTTGTGTTGTTGTTATGTGCCTTCGAGTCGTTTCCGACTCATAGCGACCCTATGCACAACAGCCCTAAAACCTGCTCTATCCTGCGCCAACCGCACTGCCTCTGACACACCCATCCCAATTACCCCAGTCACTGAATCAATCCATCTCATAGAGGGTCTTCCCCTCCTGCGCCGTCCCTCCACCCTCCCAAGCATGATGTCCCTCTCCAAGGACCCGTCCCTCCTGGCAACATGTCCAAAGTATGTCAGACGAAGCCCCAGAATCCTTGCCTCCAAGGACTAGCTTGGTTTAATCCTCTCCAAGATGAATCTGTTTGTTTTCCTGGCAGTCCATGGTACATTCAGTACCCTTCTTCTCCAGCACCACAGCTCAAAAGCATCCACTCTCCTTCTGTCCTCCCTAGTCATTGTCCAACTCTCTGATGCATAACAAGCGATTGCAAAGACCATGGCCTGTATCAGGCGCACCTTAGTCTCCAGAGAGACACTGTTGCTCCTGAGTACCTTTGAGAGGTCCCTAACAGGAGACTTTCCCATCGCAATACGCTTTTTGATTTCCTGACTACTGGTGCCAAGAGTGTTGACTGTGGAGCTGAGGAAACTGAAGCCAATTATATATATGATATTCATTTTCATGTTATCCCACATGATTCTATTTTTTTTCTTCATTTTCCTTCTGCCTCCTCTCTGCTTTGTTTTGGTTTTGTCCTCATTGTTTGTTCTCATTAAAGGTCTTGTTTTACAGCTCACTGACTTTTTTTTCTGTTTCTTCTGTTGTTCTCCTCCCACCTCCAATATGTTGAAAACTTTTACCATTTAGGTCTTGATATTCTTCATTAAATTTTCATGCATTCCTCTTATTTCCAGTACTATCTTTCCTATACCCTATCTTGTTATGATTTTGTAATTTCCTCTCCCTTTTTGTCTAAAGTTTCAATTCTTTAATCTTTTGCAATTTCTTTAGTAGTTGTTCATGTTTCTGCACATCAGTATATTTCTTTTCTGGTTCCCTGTTTCTGGGAGCTTTATTTGTGGCTTCCATTCATTTTTCCATCATGTACCTTCTTCAGTAGCTGTTGATATATTTCTTTTGCTTCCCTGGGTCTTGGGTATCTGCAATATATTCTACTTTTTTAGAAGACTTGTTTGTTTTTTTAGGTTTTTTCCCCTCACTATGTTGGTTAGGGAGCCCTGGTGGTCTAGTGGCAGGAAGGTGAACTGACATTATGAAGGCACACAGTTCAAAGCCACCAGCTGCTCTGTAGGGGTTAGATAGGCAATCTCTTCCTAAGTGATTAACTGCCTCTGAAAACTCACTAGATGGTCAGCTGTTAGTTGACTCAATGGCACACAACAACAACTACATGTTGGATTTTGCCTGTTGCTGTTTTGACATTATGTGAAGTTTTTCTTCTTATCTGTTAGGCTGTTTCTGTTGTCTGTATGGGTTGGTGTTAATTGTTTGACTTTAAGAAGTCATTGATTAGTTAGAGACTTAAAATGTCCTGTTTACGGGAGTAATTCACTTTACTAGCAGTCTTCTCTGGGCCTGTGCAATAGGAGAGTTTTCCTTTCCAAAAGTCCATCAGGTCCTCGCTGGTCTACAGTGCAGCCCTGTGGGAATCTCACCTGAGAGTGGCCCACCTCTCCTTTAAATCTATTATTGTCCTTGGAACCAGCCAATAGACCATGTTCCCCATTGAAGCAGTTTCTTTCCAGGGGAGTTGCAGGCAGTTCCTTCTCTCCCTCAAAGTCCATTGTTTTTTCCTAAAGATTTGTTCTCCATACAGATTGAATAGAAATGAAAAAAGGATACAGCCTTAACACATACCTTTCTTGATTTTGTTCTATGCATGAGAACATTTTTGTTTTTGTTTTGATTTTGTTTCACATGAGAACTATTAAGCGGATTAATCTGGATTCTCAGATTTTCCAGCGTCAGCCATAATTTGTTATGATCCACATAATCAAATGCCTTTGCATAGTCATGCAAACACAAATAGACAGTCTTCTGGTATTTTCCCCTTTCAGTTAAGATTAATCTAAAATCAGCAATGAGAACCCTGGTGCTACAGCTTCTTTGAGTCTGAATTTCTGGCAGATCTCTTTCAATACTGTTCTGGCCATTTTTTAAATTATCTTCAACAGGATTTTACTTGCAAGGGTTATAATTTATTATATTGTTCAATAATTTCTACATTCTTTTAGATCACTTATTTTGATTATGGGAACAAATATATACCTCTTCCAGGCAGTTGACCAGGAAAGGACACTCTAAATTTCCTGGCATAGCTTAGTGAGCACATCTACGGCTGCTGCATATGTTTGTTGAAATATGCCAATTGATATCCTACCAATTCCTGGAACTTATTTTCTACTAATGCCTTCATTGCAGCTTGAACTTCTTTCATCACCATGGTTCTTGATCACATGCTATTTTCTTTTATTTAGTTGTTATCCATCAATTCTTTTTGGTACAGTGACTATGTAATCCTTCTGTCTTCTTTCGATGCTTTCTTGATCATTTACTTACTATATTGTCATAGCTTCAGTATCACCACACTAGGCTTCAATTTGTTTTTCAGTGTTTTCAGTTTGAAAAACTTATTTTGATTTCCAGCTCCAGGTCTTTGCACATTCTTTTTTACTTTTTCTTCTCATGCTGCCTTTTGAAATAGAATCATCTCTTACTTAGAAAACTCTTCCCTTTGTTTTGGCTTCTCAACCTTCTAGTACAATTTTCAGAGGCTCTTCAGACATTTTATTTGGTCTTTTGTTTCTCCTCTATCTTTTTAATGGTCTTTTGTTTTCTTTATGGATGATATCTTTGATGCCATCTCACAGCTCATCTGCTCTTCTGTCTTTGGTATTCAGGGCTTAACCTATTCTTGAGATGGGTTTAAAAGTAAAGTGATATAGACTCAGATGGTATTTTAGTTCTTGGTGGACTTGTTTTCTTTTCTTCATCTTCAAATTGAACTTGCATATGAGTAATTAATGTTAAATCCAATTGATTCCTGCACAGGCCATCAGTTGACGTCCATATGTACATTGCTTATATTTTTAAAATAAAGTATTTGCAGTAATTGTTTGATTGTAAACATTTAATCATTCAATCTCCAGCCTCATTTCTGTCACCAAGTTTATAATTTCTGAATCCCAGACTCTTTTCCTTTCTAACTTTTGTATTCCAGGCACTAATATAAGTAATATATCTTCAATATAACTGAAAGTTTGGTCAGTTTCAGAGTGCAGAAATTAGTAAAAAGCCTCAATTTTCTAATCTTTGGTTTTAATTGTTGCTAGGTAAATTTGAATGACACTTACATTAACAGGTCTCCTTTGTTTACATAGAGATAGTGTCCTCACAGCATTGTACTTCAGGATAGATTTTTGAAATGGTCTTTTTTTTTACTGGGAATGAAATAAATAAAGAAGCTAATCTTAGCAGGACTAGAATTCCAGCAGCAAAATGATTAAGAAATCTTCCAAGGGCAATAAAACTTATGTAGAAAAGTGCTTTATGTTTAAGAGTGTCAATAAATGAGATTTAATAAAGAGTCGAGTAGAAGGAACTATGAAGTCCTTCAGTATTTTCTGACCATCTACCATGGGCTGAAGAGTACCCTTTAAGATATAAAAATGGAAAGGCAGAATCTCTTCCTTCATAAAATTTATAATCTCTTAGATGCTAAAAACATGAAAGTATTTAAAAACTATACAATGATATTATTAATGATTTCATTTAAAAATATTGCAAGAACCTGTTTATGCATTATTCTTCCCTAGGAAACTGCCATCTTTTATGGGAAAGCCTGTGTTATCTTCCTTTTTATGCTATCATTGCTTAACAGTTGTCTGGTAGGTAAGAAACAGCCGATGTTTACCGTTTACCGATTTAATAGTTTACTGATTATGAGTGCCTGAAACAAAGAGATTAATACTAGAGAAAAAGGGTGTAGAACAATGTGAATATCAAGGTCTTAATTTAGTTTGGGAAATTTGATTAGACTCCTTGAAAATGGATGAGTTTCTGATGAATAGTGATCCATAGGAAAATGAAACACATCGAAAACATTTGTGAGAATTGTACCTTAACTCTTTCATTGGTATAGTTCCCTATTAAAAAGGTTGAGATGACAGCAAAGGAGATGGCAAAAAACTGCAATGGAAAAGACAGAAAATATCAGTGACAAATCTGTTTTCAAATTCTGTACAGAGGATGAGAAAAATATGTCTAAGCAGATCCCTTGTATGAAAATGTAAGATGAGATTTTGCGTTTTACAACTTTAAGTGCAATTGCCAAACAAAGCATGATTCAAAGAGTAATATTCTTGTGGAAAAAAGCAGCACTCTTCTAAATGTCAAATAAAAAAAAGAAAAAAACTACAAATGATTAGACTATAGATATTGCACTAATAAATATCTGGTCTAGAAAATATCCCCTTGAGGGTTAAATTGACAAGTTGGAGTAGTGGAATAAATAAAGCTTACATAATACCTTGGGAATAACTGATGGTAGAAGAAATAATAAGAAGAATGTAACTTCTTCCAGGAAAACAAAGATTATTAGTTCCAGATGTGTACTGGAATATTTATGATCATGGACCAAAGCCAAGGCATTTTTGTGATTAACTTTGAAATTCATACCTTTTACCTCTTCTATTTCTGAGTAGGAATTAGATGTATAAAACTATTTTTTTTAAATCTAGCTAGTCATTTCTTTTATATATTAAAACAAATATGGCCTATATTAAAAATAATCCAAATACCAAAAGAAGACCCATAATCTGAGCAAGTCAGTAGCCTTGTAGTGAAATTTTCCAAAATAGCCTGGTTTCTAAACTTGAATTCTAGGGTTTGTTTTGTTTGGTATTTTAAAATATTTTTATCCATTTCAGTTACCCAAGTCTACAGATTTATTAATGGTTGATACTTTAAATTACAGTTTAAATTATAGTATACACACACTTTCCCAGTTTTATTTTTTTTTTCAAAACTGAGCCCTACTTAATTCTTCTTCTTCATGAATCTCTCCAGCTCATAGTTACCTCATTTTTCTCTTTCAATCCAACTTGTCTTCATGTGCAACTTCTATTCCTGTCAGTGTAAACCAGGTCAAACCAACTAATACCACTCACTGGTCCAGAATTCAATAATCTGTTCTGTATTAATGTGTCATACTTCTTTAATCTACATCTATCTAGCACAGTACATCAGTTTGTAGTTCATTACCTTGACATTTTTAGAAAGTACCAAAGAAGTACTTTTTATGAAGTTTTTAAATTTGAATTTTTTGTTGTTTCTTTACAACTAAATTATGATTATTTATTCTTTGCAAAATGATACTTTGTTCTTCTCAATGGGTGAAATGTGTTACATAATGTTGTAGTTGTTGTTATTTGCAGTCAAGTGGCTTGCAACTCATAGCAACTGTATATACAATAGCACTCAATTGTGCTCTATCTTGAGCCACCCTCATTGTCTCTGACTCACCAACCCCATTACCCCAATCACTGAGTTAATAAATCTCATCGAGGGTCTTCTTCTCCTGTGCTGTCCCTCCACCCTCCCAGGCATGATGACCCTCTCCAAGAATTGGTCCCTCCTTGCAACATATCCAACGTATGTCAGACAAAGCTTCAAAATCCTTGCTAGATATTGGTCATTTTAATTTTTATTATTTGTGTAAAATGGTGTTTGTCAGATTTCTCCATTGTCAAGATGCTATTTTTCACTTTGTAATTAATAAGTACTTTACAAGGAGATACATAATGTTGTGTGTCATCAAGTTGAAACGAACACATAGCTGTTCCTTTAGTGGGTTTTCATGAACTAAATTGCACTGAAGGAGATAGGCCAGACTTCTGTTGTGAAGTAGCTAGTAGATTTGAATCGTGTGCCTTTAGGAATGCTGTGAAGCTTCTTACAATAATGTGCCTGATTAAGGCCATAATCTTACTAATCACTTGATATGCATCTGAAAGCTGGACAATGAATAAGGATGACAGAAGAATTGATGCTTTTGAGTTGTGGTTTTGGAAAAGAGTACTGAATATCCCAGAACAAACAGATACATCTTGGAGAAAGTGAGACAAGAGGGCTCACTGGAGTCAAGGATACAAAACTTTGTCTCACATACTTTAGGCATGATGCTAAAAATGGCTTTGTTTGAAGAATATCTTAGAATATTCCAATCTTGGAAAGATGGAAAATCAGCGAAGGTGAAGGTGGCCTTCAAAAAATGGATTGACACAGTTACGGTAGCAATGGGCTCAAGTGTGTCAGAGATGATGAGGATGGCACCGAATAGGATAAGTTCAGATTTGTCATTTATAGAGTTTCTGTGAGTCAACTGACTGGAAGAGATCCATATTTACTCTCATTCTAAAAAAAAGGTGACCCAACAGAGCGTGGAAATTATCGAATGCTATCGCTAAAATACCACACACAAGCAAAATCCTGCTGAAGATCATCCAAAAACTACTGGAACAGTACATTAATAGAGAACTACCAGAAATACAGCTGGGTTTAGAAGAGGCCATGGCATAAGGGTTATAATTGCAAATGTCAGATGGATCTTTCTGAAAACAAAGTAACAGGAATGTCTACCTGTGTTTCATTGACTATGCAAATGCATTTGACTGTGTGATCACAATAAATTGTGGCTAACTTTGAGAAGAATGGAAATCTCAGAACACTTGATTGTGTTCATGCAAAACCTATACTTGAACCTGGAGGTCATCAGGAAAGAGTAAGGAAACACTGCATGGTTCAAAATCAGGAAAGGAGCGCAACTAGGTTGTGTCCTGTTTCCTTACCTTTTAAAACTATATGTGGAACAAATCATTCAGGATGCTGGACTTTTTGAGGAGGAAATGGCATTAGGATTGGAGGAAGACTCATCAACAACCTGCATCATGCAGATGACACAGCCTTTCTTGATGAAACTGAGGAGGACCTGAAGAGCTTGTTGCAGAGGGTCAAGAAATATAATCTGCAATATGAGTTGGAACTCAACATCAAGAAAATAAAGATTCTCACCAAGAGGCCGATTAGCAGCATCATGATAGAGAAGAGATTGAGATTGTTAACAAATATTTAGTTTGCTTGGTTCCATAATCAACATTCTTGGCACCAGCAATCAAGAACCAAAAGATGAATTCCATTAGGAAAATCTGCTATCAGCAACCTCTCCGGAGTGCTAAAGAGCAATGATATAAGTCTAGAGACCAAGGTGCACCTGATCCAGACCATGGTCCTCACAATTACTTGTTAGATATCAGAGAGCTGGATAATTACCAAAGATGACAGAAGAAAAATCAATACGTTTGAATTGCTGTGCTGAAGAAGAGTATTGAAAATACCATCGAGTGGGAAGAGAACTAATAGGTCTGTTTTAGGGTGAAACCAAGTTGTTCTTTGGAGGCAAGGATTTTCATGCTCAATAACACATACTTTGGGCATGTTGCCAGGACTAGTCCTTGGAGAAAGACATCATGCTTGGAAGACTGGAGGGAGGGTGTGGAAGAGGTACACCTAGAATGAGATGGATTGACATAGTAACTAGGGTAAGGAGAGAAAATGTGTCAAAGATAGTGAGAGTGGCTTAGGATAGAGCAGTGTTCAGAGATACTGTGCATAGGGTTGCTATAAATATAGGCAACATAACAACAATAACATCAGTCATATTCAACTTAATGGCACCTGAAATACATTGAAATTCTAAAAGTATAATTATTATGTTAGCCTCTATTTATTATTCTTTCCTGCATTAGTTTAATATTACTGTGTTGTTCAAATGGTGATTTTGTCTTTCCATAATTTCTTCTGCATTTGTTACTTCACATTCTACCCTACGGAAGAAGTTTCCTCACTTTCTTTTATTTGTTGTTGTTGTTGTTATGGGCTGTCGAGTCACTTGTGACTCATAGTGAGCCTATGTACTATAACCCTGAAACCTGCTCTATCCTGTGCCAATCTTATTGTCTCTGACACATCAACCCTCATTATCCTCTTCACTGAACCAATCAATCTCTTCCAAGCACGATGTTCTTCTCCAAGGACTGGTCCTTCCTTGCAACATGCCCAAAGTATTTCAGACTAAGCTTCAGAATCCTTGCCTCCAAGGAGCTGCCTGGTTTCACCCTCTCTAGATGAACCTGTTTGTTCTGGTAGTCCATGGTATATTCAATACACTTCTCCAGAACCACAGCTCAGAGGCATCTTTCTATCATCCCTAGTCATTTCCTAGCTTTCTGATGCATAGCAAATAATTGCTAAGTCTATGGCCTGGGTCAGGCTCTAGACTGACATGTTTGCTCCTCAATACTCTGGAGAAGTCTCTGACAGCAGACTTTTCTAACGCAATTCGTCTTTTGATTTCCTGGCTGCTGATACCAAGAGTGTTGGTTTTGGAGCCAAGCAAACTAAAGCTGTTAACAAATCTCAGTCTCTTCACTATCTGTCATGATGCTGCCAGTAGGTCCAGTGGTGAGAATCTTTGTTTTCTTGCTGTTATTAAGCTTGAATCCACATTCAAGAATACAGTCCTTGACCTTCTGCCACAAGCACTTCATGTCCTCCTCAGTTTCAGCAAGCAGGGTTGTTTCATCTGCATAACGCAGGTTGTTGATGAGTCTTCCTCCAATCCTTCAACTCCTCTTCTGAGAAGAACCCAGCCTCCCAGACAATCTATTCTGCACATAAATTGAAAGGGTACACCTCTGGCTTACACCTTTCTTGATTTTGAACCATGACGTGTTTCCTTACTCTGTGCTGGCGACTGCCTCCTGGTCCAAGAATAAGTTTCTCATAAGCACAATCAAATATTCTGGGATTCCCATTCTTCTCAGAGTTAGTCACAGTTTATTGTGATCCGCACAGCCAAATGCCTTTACACAGTCAATGAAACCACAGACAGAAATTCATTTGGTACACTCTGCTTTCAGCCAAGATCCCTCTAACATCAGCTGTAATATCAGTAGTCCCACAACTTCTAAAACCAGCCTGTACATTTTGCAGTTCTCTTTTGATGTGCTGTTCCAGTCATTTTTGGATCATTTTCAGCAGAATCTTGCTTGCATGTGATAATAATGTCATTGTTTGATAATTTCCATATGCTGTCAGGTCATCGTTATTTAGAATGGGAACAGATATGGACTCTTCTAAACCATTGGCCAGGAGGGACAATCTCCTCCTGTACCAGTCAGATCTGATTTGACGGTACACACACCACAAATAATAAA
>NW_006399815.1:15788683-15789180 GCF_000299155.1 Elephantulus edwardii | reverse complement strand
GATTTTTGCATCTATGTTCATAAGAGATATTGGCCTGTAGTTTTCTATTTTGGTGGCATGATTATTTATTAATAATAAATTTTACCATAACATTCTAACAGTCATGCCATTTCCCAAATACTAGCATAACTTGACCTCCCACATGGTTTATTATTTCCATTTACTAACAACCAAGCATCGCTGACCCCCATTCCCACTCTTCACTCTTACCCAACAACAATCATCTAGCAGCTTCCTATCTGAATTCTTGCTTCCATTATTTTCTCCCTCTAAGTAGTCTATGGTCTGTTCCACAATCAGCTCCAGGCCTAGTTTTCACAGCTGATATTGAGCTTCTCCAGTGGTTCCTTCCGCAGATGTAATCGATCTGATTCCTATGCATACGATCAGGTGAGATCCGTGTGTATAACCTGCATTTATGTCTCTTAAAAAATGTGTTTGCCATGAATAAGTCATTGATTGTGCAAAATTCAATCATTCTATCTCCAGCTCCATTT
>NW_006399815.1:15782479-15788583 GCF_000299155.1 Elephantulus edwardii | reverse complement strand
AAAAAAAAAAAAGAAAGCCAAACAATCGGCCAGGCAGCTGTCTTCAAATTTCCTGGTGTAGACTGGTGATCCCATCAAAGGCTGCATCCATTAACTGAAACACGTCAATTGATATTCCATTGATTGTTGGGGCCTTATTTTTTCCAATACTTTCAATGCAGCTTCTACTTCTTTCTTCATTACCATTGGCTCCTGTTCATATGGTACTTCTTGAAGTCTTTCAATGTCATTCAGTTCTTTTTGATACAGTGATTCTATGTATTCCCTCCATCTTCTTTTGATGCTTTCTATGCCATTCAATATATTGTCTATAACATCCTTTGATATTTTTATACGAGGCTCAAATTTGTTTTTCAGTTCTCCTGGCTTCAGAAATGTTCTCCCAGCTTAAGAAATGTAGAGTGAGTTCTTCCCTTTTTATTCTCCAGTTCCAGCTCTCTGCACATTCTAATATTTTGCTTTGTTCTTCCAAGCCAACCTTTGAAATCTTCTGTTTCATTCCTTTACTTTGGCATGTTTTCCTTTTTTTTTTTGGCTTCTGACATCCATTTTGATTTTTTCTTTTCCCTCTGTTTTTGTGATGACATTTTGTTTCTTCATGGATGCTACTCTTAATATCATCCCATAACTCATCTAGTCTTTGATCATTGATCAGTGTTCAATGCCACAAACCTATCCCTAAGATGATTTTGAAATTCAAATGGAATTGATTCAAGATCATAGCTTGATTCTTGTGAACTAATTGTTATTTTATTTGGCCTAAGTTAGAACCTGCATATGAGTAATTGATGATTTGACCCATAGTCCACCCCTGGCCTTGTTATGACTGCTAATACTGAGCTTCTCCAATGATTTCTTCCACAAATGTAGTCAGTCTGATTCTTATGCAGCCCATCAGGTGAGATCCATGTGTAAAGTCATCATTTGTGTCTTTTAAAAATATATTTGCACTGAATAAATTATTGCTAATACAAAATTCAGTCATTCAATGCCCAGCCTCATTTCTATCACCAAGCCTATATTTTCCAAATATTATTCCTTCTTCACTGTTTCCCACTTTTGCATTCAAGTCACTGGTTTTCTTAAATACATCTTGATTACACATTCAATTTCAGACTGCAAGATTCAGTTAAAAAGTCTCAATTTCTTCCTCTTTGGCTCCAGATGTAGGAGCATATATTTGAATAATAGTCATGTAACAAGTCTTCCTTGGATTAGTATGAATATTATCTAGTATTTGTCCTTATGAGACTGAATTCATTCACTCAGCATAACGCCCTCCAGTCCTCCCAAGTTAGGTAGTGATTTTCAAAAGCATTGCTACTGCATTCTGCTGCTTATTCCATTGTGTGAATGTTCCATAATTTCTCAATCCATTGGATTGTGGTTGGATGTTCGGGCTGTTTCCATGTTCTTGCAATGGTGAATAACACCGCTATGAATATTGGTGTACAAATCTCTGTTTGTGCCTGAGTTCTCATTTTCTCAGGGTATATTCCAAGAAGTGGAATAGCTAAGTCATACAGAATTTCTATGTTCAGATTTTTGAGGAAACCCCAAATGGCTTTCAGAGTGTTTGTACCATTTTACAATCCCAACAGTGTATAAGATCGCCTATCTCTCCACATCTTCTCCAACATTTATTACTTGCTGTTCTGTCCTTGCCCCTACTACCGGGGTGAGATGACATTTCATTGCGGTTTTGACTTGCATCTCTTATTGCCAGTGATTTTGAGTATTTATTCATATGTCTGTATTTCAGAATAGAACTTGAAATTGAATTTTTTACAATGAATACACCATCATTCTTCTGTTTTTCATTCCAAACATAGTATAACATTATTCAAAGTGACCAAAGCTAGTCCATCTCATGTCACTAATTCCCAGTATGCTCATGTTCATGCTTCATTTTTCACAATTCCCAGTTTTTCAACATTCAAGCTAGGTACATTCCATGTTCCAATTATTAAACTATATTTGTTATTGTTTTTCCTCATGTCAACTGATTTCCAATCTTGGCTTTACCACTCACTACTATAACTGTCCTTGTTCCTTTGGGGTTCATAAGGTTTTCAAAGACCTGTTATTTAGGAAGTAAATGGCCCATGCTGCTTTCTAGTCTGTCTAGAAAAATCAGGGAGCTCCACCAAAACCTGTCCACCATGGGTAACTCTTTTGACATTTGACACACTAGTGGCACAGCTTTCAGTATTACAGCCATCCCACCTTATCTCAAAATAGCAAACTATCAGACACAGTGCTGTACCACTTAGAACAATGTTCTCCCCAAACACAATTAACAGGCCCTTGGGACCAACCTACTTCTAAATACAAACCCTTCTCACCAGGTCCTGATTGCTTAAATAAGAGGCTTCTAGACCACAGCTGATTGTTAACAAAAATCAAAATGGCCAATCAGCTTGCACTTGGTTGTCAACAAAATAAAAAACACCCAACACCTGATTTTCAGTTATTTCAAATGATTAGTGGCTTCTAAACAGGACCATATGTGGATGAGGTTGCTTAGATAGTTCCTTAAGTGAAGCTCTTTGTGTACATACTGTTCCTCTTGTTCTGAACAACTTGTGAACTAAAGTGGCACATTGACTCCCATACACTATACTTACACTGAAAAAATAGGCTTTAAGAAACTGCTATAAATGTTTCAGTCCAAAACAGTCAAAAGAGGAGGCATGCAGGACTCATAGATCTATAACCAAACTCCCCAAACTCCTGTCATTTAATCTATAGTGTGGCCCTTCATCAGGTTTCTGAACCTGTAAATCGTTATGAGAGGAGACTGTCCACCTTTCTCTCACTTAGCAGCCAATAGATGAAAATTGACCTTTGGGTTAGCAAACTCATGTATTATACACTACCCCGAGATTTTGCTGAGACTGCTGAGGGACTTAAGTTTAACAAAGTTTATTCATAGCAATGATGGTTCAGTGTTTGAATTATCACCATTCATGCTCTCAAATGGAGCCACCTCTCAGTGGTCCATGAATTTTGTATGTTGTTATGATATCTTTGTTATCTAGACTTTTGTTTAACCCTGGGAAGTTTATGCTAATGAATAAGCTATTAACTGACCTCAGGGGAGTAATCCAACCAATCAGGAAGCCAAAAAAGGCTCTGGCCACAAAAGCTTCCTGAATGATGAAAGGTATCATGCACATAGATACATTGACCTGAGGAACTTTCCAGAACTTGCACTACTATATGTCATTTCATTTGTATCCTTTTTGCTGTGTGTTGTTGTAAGGTGCCAACTCTGACTCATAACAACCCTATTTGTACAATTGAAACACTGCCAGTCCTACATTATCTTCACAATTACATTTGTGCTTGAGGCTGTTATTGGAGCCACTGTACATCTACTTAAAAATCATCCTTTTATTATGTAGTAAGATACTAACTAGTTTGACTTATGCTATTTTGTTTTTGATTTCTTCAGAAACACCTTGAACTTGCATATGAACAATTGAAGGTTTGTTCTGTAGTTGGTTCCCAGTCTTATTTCAAAACTTTTTTAATTATTGTGTACCCTGAATTTTTTTCTTCTAAAATCATACAGTTACTGAAATCAGTATATTTGACTCCATAGAATCCCTGGTTAAGTATATAAAGATAAAAGCCTTTTTCAGTCATTGGTGGCAGCTCCTATCTGTGGTGATTGAAGAACAGCTCCCATAAATGAAATTATTTTGGTGGTTAGGTATAATCATCGGTACTTTCATTAATTCTGTTAGCTTAGATGCTAGTAGGTCTCCAATGCACTCATTCAAATTTTATCTCCTTTATTATTTCATTTCCAGACACTTGCCAATGAATAAACACTAATGAGTACGGAAGCAGCCAAAGTCAGTCCTCAAAAGGAAGAGACAGAGAAGCAATGGGAGTGACTAGCCTCCAATTTAGATAATCAGTTACTGACTAATGACAGGCTGTGGTGGTCCCATTGCTGTAAGAATGAATATGACCATTGCATTCACATACTACAAATAAAGAAAGGTCTAATTTTTCAAATATGTAAATGTGTTGAGGGAAATGTCCTTCCAATTATTTGTTTCCCCATTCAGACTGTAATGGGACATATGTTCCATTGCTAAATGTTTTCCTTTTTATCCAAGATTTTATACATTGCCTTCTTTTGGAGCCATTTCCCTTTACTTTCCTTTTATTAAACTGATTATGATGGGCACATCCAATTTGTTCTAGTCCCATCAAACTTGTTTACTGCACAGAGAAAGGTGAACTGTTTAAATGTGTCTGTTCTGATTATTGGGCTTTGGGGAGGAGATGTCACTGGAGCTTCTTTATAACCACTGGCCAGATTTCCTGAATACAATGTGCTGGTATTTATATAGAAAGTCCTGCCAATCCTCCTTTATTCTTGCAGTAAGATAACACTATGCATGAAGAGCTTCCTACTGACAATATAAATTTTGGTCCAAATTAATTACAACAGTATTGTTATTAATAAATAATTTCTCCCTATAAAGATGAACTTGGTTATGTCAGGTTGTTATTCATTGTGAGATAATTGAGAGATATTTGATCTCAATATAATCATAGTAATTTGGAAGTTTAATAACAAAACATGCCACTTTTCATTGTCATAAAGCCAATTCCAGCTCCACAACCATGTGAGATAGAACAGAACTGACCCATGAGGCTGCAGTCTTTACAGAAGCAGAGACCACATTTTTTCACCTGAGGAGCAGCTGGTGAGTTCAAGGTGCTGCTGATCTTTCAGTAGGATTTAACCACTGCACCACCAGGACTGCATTATATTTAAGTTTAGTTAGTGCTCCTCTCTATCAGGCACACACAACACTCCCCTATTCTACTATTGTTGGTTGCCATCAAGTCTAGCACAACTCACAGAGACCCTATAAATAAAAGGCCTGAAGCCTTTCTATAACTGTCATCATTTATCAAAGTTCATAGAGTTTCCGGAGGCATGTTATTTAGGAAGTGGATGCCACTCCTGCTTCCAAACTAAACAAGTGTAATTAAAGGACTCCACTCTTGATATCTGATTATTGATCATTTTTAATCCCACCCTTCGCTTTTCACTCTCTGCTTCTCTTCTAATAACAAACTGATAGAATCCTGTGCTCCCTCCTTTGCTGCTAATGTGATGTCCAAAACACACATAGGAACTTTTGCTCCCAACTGCATTCTGTAATAATTACAAAAAGGATAAATTGTTCTCTGTTCTATTTTCTTTCAAGGTCTTTTTGGGATATTCACTTGGTCTTTCATTATGTGAATATTAAGCTTTTTTAACCAGATGGTACGGATATTTTATCATCTCTCTTGATCTGAAATGAATTTGGGAAAGGGATCTATCTTGTTTCAATGGAGAGCACTGACTACTTCATTTCTTAATTTTTTAATCCACTTTTTTTGTATTAACTTATTTAATATTTAATAAATGTTGCTGTTGATTGCCTTCGAGTCTAGCAAGACTCATAGTGATCCTATGAACAAAAGGTCTGAAGACTTTCTATAACTATCAACATTTATCAAAGTTTATTGAGTTTCTGGAGGCATGTTGTCTAGGAAGTGGATGCCACTTCTGCTTCCAAACTTGTCTTAAACTGGGAGCTCCAACAAACACTGTCTTCCATGGGCAACCAGTATGGCATTTGACACCCCAGTGGCCCAAGGTTCAGCATCACAGCAGCAACCCCGGGTTACCTCAGTACAGCATATTGACAGAAGAGTACTGTACCATTTAGAAAAATATTCCTCCAAAATATAATAACAACCAACTTAAAATACAAAGGCCCTCCTTGAGGTCTTGTTGACTCCAAACAAGCAGCTTAAATTAATAATAATAAATAATAATAATAATAAAAAAACCACAACAAACCAACAAATACAGTATGTTGTTGTTGTTACGTGCCATTGGGTTGTCTATAATATATAGCGACCCTATACAATATTTTAGAAATTAAAACAAAACACCATTCCAGGAAATGGAGTTAATGAAATAGAAAAATACTTCATTCCAGCCATCAAAATGAAAAGAAAAAAAATCCATCAAGATTGGACAGAACCCATGATTATTTTTTTGCAGTCATAGATCATTT
>NW_006399815.1:15775593-15779014 GCF_000299155.1 Elephantulus edwardii | reverse complement strand
TCCAATCACTAGTGTCTGCTTACAACTGTTCCTCTTCCTTTGTATTTCCATACTCAGTTGCCTTTCTGTCATTCTACGTGTGTTCTGTTTTACATAGGGTTTTCAGAGGCCTGCTTTTTTGGAAGAGGATGACCAATCCTTCTTCCTAGTGTATGTCAATCTGAATGTTCAGGTCTAGAGAAGCATCCAACAGATAAGCATTTTACAGAAAAAGTGAAAATATATCCCTTAATGTGGAATTAACCATTAGTTTTGGTGTTGTCCCTGCCCTTGGCTCAAGTGCCCTGACTCACTTATATCTTTGCTCTACCATCCATCAAGATACCCCTCCACTTCTACCCACTTCCTTCAACACCTAAATCCCATTGTCTATCCCTTGTTCTGATAGCTTATATCTAAAGCTTCCTTGGTGTCTGTGATTCCAGATTCATCAGCTGCTAACAGTTTCTTATGCTGTGACCAGAATCTCCTAAGTTTAGTGGTAATGTGTCCCAAATGGAGATGATGTGTCCTGTGGAACTGGTGCATCGAAGTTTCTTCAACCAACCAAGTTGCACTCTTTGGGGGTCCTCCACTTTACCTGTTTGGGGATGGGGGTTAGCTCTGCTGAGGTGTCTTTTTGTCTTTCGCCTGACTTCTGCCCTTCCAAGCATCCTGCGACTACCGAGTTGCGTGCTTTGGGGGCCCTCCGTTTTGATTTGGTGACTGGGGCGATCGGGATGTGTGTGTCGGAGACAGTGAGATTGGCACAGGACAGAGCAGAGTTTAGAGCTGTTGTACATAGGGTTGCTATGAGTTGCAAGCAACTTGACAGCGCATAACAACAACAACAAGAAGATGTATTCTACAGTGTGTTGTGAATCTCAGTTGCAGCTGTACGGATGCCTTGCACGTCTTGAGTAGGGACAAGTACGAAACTCTTGTGGCTCTTATGGCTTTCTTTTCATCCAAGTGGGTGCCTGTGGCCCTTGGGCCTAATTTTCGTTGTTTTTGGTCAAACATTCTTCTAGGTCATATAGCCCTGGTCTGTCCATTTGCTGTACAGTGGTAACTTGTGGTTGCTGTGGAGCCGAACGCTTTGACACTGATGAGTCAAATGTGATATTGGTCACCCATGGT
The DNA here is from genome assembly GCF_000299155.1 of Elephantulus edwardii. Lineage (NCBI taxonomy): Eukaryota > Metazoa > Chordata > Mammalia > Macroscelidea > Macroscelididae > Elephantulus > Elephantulus edwardii. Next base: position 15,777,895 of record NW_006399815.1, on the reverse strand, counting down.
GGACAATGTTTGTTGGAACTCCTCAATTAAAACAAGCTTGAAAAGAGGAGTGGCATCCACTTCTGAAATAGCTTGCCTCTGAAAACCCTACGAACCTGGGGAAAGGATGAAAGTTATACAAGTGGTCAGAACTTTCATTCATAGGGTTGCTATGGGTCACCTATGACTCAATGGCACTTAACAACAACAGTATATAGAGAGATCAGTTGGCCTAGTGGACAGAAAGTGATGTTACCAAGCCAAAGGTGGGTGACTTTAATCTGCAGCCCTCAGGCCTGGTCTTAATTGGTTTCGATCAAACATTCTCTAGCACTGGTCTGTGCATTGCTGTACAGAGGTAACTCATGGCTGCTGTGAAACGGAACACTGTGACACTGATGAGTCAAATGTCATAATGGTTACCCATGGTGGACAGTGTTTGGTGGAGCTCCCTGATTAAAACAAGCTTGGAAGCAGGAGTGGCATTCACTTTTGAAATAGTTTGCCTCTCTCTGGAAACCCTATGAACCTGGAAAAAGGATGAAACTTATGCAAGTGTTTGGGCCTTTTGTTCATAGGGTCGCTATGAGTTGCCTATGACTCAATGGCACTTTACACCACCACTACCACTACCACCGCCACCACCACCACCACCACCACTACCAAAACCAACATTTATTCTGTATACCTCAGTCTTTTAAAATTTAAATCACATCATTTGACCCTGAATTAAACTGCTCAGAGACTTTCTTACTCTTTTTTTTGTTTGTTTGTTTAATATGGGGCTCTTTCCTTGCTTACCCAATCAACCACATCTCCCACCACAGTCTCTTCTCTTCTCTGTTCTAACTACTATTTTAACAATCTTTGAATTTTCTGAAATATCAAGCTTCAAATGTGCTCTTCACAGTATTTTATTTTTTAAAATTTATTTGCATGTAATTTTTCATATCCATAATGTTTGAACATGTACTTTGTGTTTTATACAATCATACATATACATTTTGTTTTATATAATTAATTACTATTCCTCTATACCTATTATCACCCTCCACATCTTTTCAAGCCCCCATTGAACCTTTCTCATTACTTCACACCTCCTCCACCCAATAACCTCTGCTAACCCAGTGATTGTTCCGCCTTTACCTTTTCTCTGCCTCCCTTCTCTCTTTTCCCTTCTGAACATTTATACATGTCTTACTCAGCTATATTATGTTTTTTACAATAGTGGTCTTATGTAATATTTGTCCTTATGGGACTGAGACATTTCTCTCAACAAAATGCTCCCTACTTATTCCCGAGTTATCTAGTATTTTACAACATCATTGCTTCTTAGCATTGCATGGCATTCCATTTCATAATCCCACAATTTCACAATGTTCATGTGTTGATGATATTTGCACTGCTTACATCTTCTTTCTATTGTGAATATAGGTGTATCAATGTCCATTCATGTTCTGATTTCCTTGAGATATATTCCTATCAGTGCAATAACTGGATTATATGGGATTTCTATATTCAATGTTTTGAGGCAACACCTTCCATAAAGTTATACCATTTTACAATCTCACCAGCAATGCATAAGAGTTCCAGGCTGTCTGTATCTTCTTCAATATTTATTGTTGGCTTTTTATTGAACTTTGCTATTGTTGTTGGGGTGAGATGGTAATGCATTGTTTTCATTTGTATTTCTCTGATTGTTAGTTATTTGTAACATGTTCTCATGTTTCTTGGCCAGCCATATCTCCTTTGTGAAATATTTTTTCCATGTTTTTTACCTATTTTGTGATTGGGTTATCAGTGGGTTTTCGGTTTTGTGGTGTGTGTTTGGGGTGGAGGGGGGCTTGCAGAATTCTGTAAACTTTGGTTATTAGACCCTTATCTGAAATGATGTTGACAAATGGAGTTTGAGGGTTTTTTTTTCCAGATCTTTATATATATCTTTTATTTTTTTCCAAACTTTCTTTTCATTCAACTTGAAAAATTTATCGAGTCATTTGCGACTCATAGCGACCCTATGCACAACAGTCCTAAACCCTGCTCTACCTTTAGTGGATTTGAACTGCTTGCCTTTGGGATTGCAGTGCAGCTTCTTTCCACTAGGCTACCAGAGCTTCAGATTTTTGTAATTCTTATGAAAGATCATTAAATTGGAATTGGACCATCTTGGATCTAACAACAGATCTAATAACAATTAACTGAGGAAAATTGGACAAATCACTAAATGTCTTGCTCAGAGTTTGGGGAATGTAGTAACTATTTCCAAAGTTTCAATGACTTTCAAAAGTCAAGTATAAAACTTAAGATATGGTAATTTCTTTGC
>NW_006399815.1:15773652-15775078 GCF_000299155.1 Elephantulus edwardii | reverse complement strand
ATGGCCTATATCAGGTGCACCATAGTCTCCAGAGAGACACCGTTGCTCCTGAGTACTTTAGAGAGGTCCCTAACAGCAGACTTTCCCATCGCGATACACTTTTTGATTTCCTGACTGCTGGTACCAAGAGTGTTGACTGCGGAGCCGAGCAAACTGGAGCTGTGAACAATCTCAACATCTTCGCCATCCATCCTGATGCTGCCAATTGGTCCAGAGTATAGCTTTTAATAATATTTCAATATTATCAATTTACTTTTGGCTGGTTCTATTGTGATGTTACTTCTTTAATTTCTTCATAGAGTTATTTGTGTCTTTTTTTCTCTTATTAAGTTTGCCAAGTTTTGTTAATGGATTGCCTATTTTATTAACCCTTTTGAAGAACTATCTCCTGATGATTTCAGTAGTTTTTATGTTTTCTCTCTCACTGATGTCAGCTCTCATTCTTAAAATTTCCTTTTTTTTTTTTTTTTTAATCTCTCTGTAGGCCATGGGGTTAGTCAGCTGTTCTTTTTCTACTTTTCTACTTGCTGGAGGTTTTGAGTTAAGTAGTTTATTTTAGTCCTTTCTTCTTTATGTTTGCTTATTGCTATGAATCCACATAGATGTTTTGATATGTTGTATTTTAATTTTCATTTGTTTGGAGGAAATTTTTTATTTAATATTTCATTTATAATCCAGTCATGCTCAAGTAGGTGTTATACAGCTTCAATGCAGGTGTTCTTTTTTTCCTTTATCCTGTTGTAGTTAATTACTATCTTTGTAACATTGTGGTCTAAGAAGAGACTTTGTATTATTTCAATTGTTTTGAATTTTTTGAGGTTTGCTATGTGTCCTAATGTGGTTGACTCTGGAGAATGTACCATGTGCACCTGAGAAGAAAGTAAAATGACTTTTATTTGGGTGCTGTACCCTAAATACATTTATGAGGTTGAGTTCACTAATTGTATAGTTTAGTTCTTCTGCATATTTGTTGAGTTTCTTTAGAGTTGACCTGTTGTTTGGTTAAACTGCTACTGTCAAAATAGTGTCCATTTCTTTTTTCAAGTTTATTAAATGTTATTTTATGCATTTTCAAGTTTATCATCCCTAATATCATACACATGTAAAATCTTGCTGAAGATTATCCCAAAACAACTGGACAATGCATTATCACAGAACTACCAGAAATACAAGCTGGGTTTAGAGAAGGCTGCGGAAGGGAGCTCTTGTGGCCTACTGGAAAGAAACTGTACTGTAATCCCAGAGGTCCATGGTTTGCATCCAACAGATGCTGTGCTGGAGAAGGAGGGGCAATCTCCTCCTGTACCTAGCAGAGCCTATTTGACAGTTGTTGTTGTTGTTGTTGTTGTTGTTGTTATGTGCAGTCGAGTCGTTTGTGACTCATAGCGACCCTATGCACAACAGCCCTAAACCCTGCTCTATCCTG
>NW_006399815.1:15754870-15770201 GCF_000299155.1 Elephantulus edwardii | reverse complement strand
AAAAATAATAAAATTTTAAAAATCTTTTAAAAAATAGAAAAAAGAAAAGGCTGTGGCACTAGGGACATCATAGTCAATGTCAGATGGATCTTGGCTTAAAACAGAGAATAATAGATTAATATCTATCTGGGTTTCATTGACTGTGAAAAGGCATTTGACTGTGTGGATCACAAGAAATTGTGGCTAATCTTGAGAAGAATGGGAATCTCAGAACACTTGAATGTGCTCATGCAAAATCTACACTTGGACCAGGAAGCAGTGGTCAGAACAGAGCAAGGAAACACTAAATAGTTCAAAATCAGGAGGAGTGCGTTAAGCATTCATTCTGTCTCCATACCTTTTTAATCTACATGCAGAAAAGATCATTTGGAAGACTAGATTTTAGGAGTAGGAATAGGTCATCAGAATTTGAGGAAGACTCATGAATGACCTGCGTTATGCAGATGATTTAACCTTGCTTGCTGAAACAGAAGACCTGAAGTATTTGCCGCAGAAGGTCAAGGACTGCCTTCTACAATATGGATTGAAACTCAACATCAATAAAATAAAGATTCTCACCACTGGGCCAATTGGCAGTTTCATGATAGATGGAGAAGAGATTGAGGTTGTTAACAATTTTTTTTTGCTTGGTTCCATGATCAGCTGTCTTGGCACCAATAGTTAGCCACTCAAAATTTAAATTGCATTGGGAAAATTGGCTCGCAGGAAACTTTCTAGAATGTGGAAGAGCAAAATGTCAGTCTAGAGACTAAGGTATGCCTAATCCAGGTCATGATCTTTCTTTGCAATGTCTTTCTATGTGTCAGGGAACTGGACAATGACTAAGGATAATAGAAGAAGGATTTGATGTCTTTTATTTGTGGTGCTGAAGAAAAAGTATGGTATATTCCATGGACTATCAAAAGAACAAACAAGTTTGTCCTAGAGAGGGTGGAACCAAGTTGCTGTTTGAAAGCAAGGATTTTTAATTTCTATCTCACATACTTTGGATATGTTGCTTGGAGGGGCCAGTCCTTGAAGAAGGACATCATGTTTGGAAAGGTGGAGGGACAGCACAGGAAAGGAAGACCCTAGATAGGAAGAATTGAGACTGTGACTAGGGCAATGAAGACAGGTATGTCAGAAACAATGAAATTGGCTCAAGATATGGCAGTATTCAAAACTATTGTTCATAAGGTCGCTATGTATTGCAGCTGACTCGACACAGAATAACAATGGCATTTATATGCATAGATGTTAACTAGAGATATGTCCTCTTAATCTATTTTGCCTTTAGTCACTATACAGTGTCCTTCCTTACCTCATGACAGTTTTTATTCTGGTCTATTTTATCATATATTAGTATTGCTATCCTACCTTTCTTTTGGATGCTATTTGCTTGCTATTTTTTCCTCCACCCTTTGATTTTCAGTCTTTTTTAAATGTATCTCTTGTATACAACATCCGGTGGGTTTTTTTTTTTTTTTTTAATCCATACTGCTACCCTTTTTCTTTTAATTGGTGAGTTCAGTCCATTCATATTGGGTGTGATTATTCATAGACTAGCTTTCATTATTGCCATTTTGCAATGCTCCTTCTGTTATTATTGGATACTTTAGTCTATCTGCTTTTCTCTGCTATCTCTCTATGAAGGACTTTTCTTAGTACTTCTTATAGAGTTGGTCTTGTTTTCATGAGTCCTTATGGTTCCTGCTGTCTGAAAGTGACCTACCTTCTCCTTTGTATTTGATGGATAGTTTTGTTGGGTACAGGTTCCTTGGCTGACAATTATTTTCTTTCTGTCTTCTGTATATATTATTCCATTGTCTTCTTTCTCACATGATTTCTGCTGAGAAGTTGGCTTAATTTAACTGGTGCTCCCTTGTAAGTGACTCTGATTTTTCTCCTGCTGCTTTTAATATGCTGTCTTGGCCTTTGATTTTGGAGACTTTGACAATGATGTTTGGGGTTTTTTTTTTCATTTGGGGTCAAGTTTATTTTGCATTTGATGAGCTTCTAGGTTGTTTATTTCCTAGTTTTTCATGATAACTTAAAAGTTTTCTTCTAGAATCTTCTCCACATTTTCCCCCTGTGATTTTTGTGTGTTTACCCTCCTACTGTGGAATTGCAGTCATGTGTATGTTGTTTTGCTTAAGGATATTCTACATGATTCTAATGTTTTCTTTATTTTCCTTCTGTCTTCTCACTATTTCTTCTTGTAAATTCTCAGATGTTTTTGTCTTTTAACTGATTTTCTTTTCCATCTCTTCTGTTCTGTTCTATTTTCCTCTTTAATATGAATTTCTGCCATCTTAGTTTTGGTATTTTGAATTGTGTTTCCATACTTTTCTAGTACTGTGTTGATTTTGTTCTCTCTAGTGATACTTTTTCCTTTTCTTGTTGCTGTTTACTTATGGCTTCAATTCTTTCTTCTAACATTTGCAACTTTTTCAGTACTGATTCTTGAACTCCACATCAGTATATTTCTTCTGCCCTCGGGTGTCTGAAGTATTTTTTTGGACTTTGATCTGGTTTGCCTTTTCAGGACAAACAAGGCTTGTTTTGTTTTATAATAGTGTTTGATCCTGCTTGCTGCTTCCTTGACATTTTGTGAAGTGATGGGGATTGATGTTCCCCTGAGCAGACAGAGCTTCACAGGAGAGCTTGGACCTTCTCAGTAACCCTGCCTGGTACCTTCCCTCTTCAACTTTAATGATTGCTACTCAAAGGTAGTGTCTGTTAGAAATGTATCTGGGCCTTTGCCTAAGGTTGAGAGGCTTCATTTCTGACAATTGTCTAACCTTGGGGCATTAATATTATAATCTCAGCCTCTTTATCTAAAAAATAGAGTCACTGCATTTAAATAATATTATTTTAAAGACAAAATAAGTGTTTACAGAAATAACTATCACAGATGAAGCCCCCAGAGCCAGGACTTTTCTTGTGAGGAAGACTTTTTGTGACCTGCTTAATTTAATTTTTGTGATGGGTCTATTTAAGTATCCCATATCTGTCTGTGTCAATGTAGGTAGGATGCGGATTTTAAGGAATACGTCCATTTCCTCTAGACTTTCAAATTTATCAGAGTATAGCTTTTCTTAGTATTCTAATATTATTGATTAACTTTCTTCTTATTTATCTTCCTTTCTTTCTCTGGCATTCAACTTTATCTTTTTCTAAGGATTGATTCCATCCTTACAACATGTCACAAGTATATGAGATTAAATTTCAAAATCCTTGCCTATAAGGAGCACCCTGATAGCATTTCTTCCAAGACAAATTTGTTTGCTCTTTTGACTCTCCATGTGATATTCAGTACTCTTCTCCAACACCACAATTCAATACTTCTGTAATCCATATTCGTTGTTCAACTTACAGAGTCATAGGAAGCAATTTAACACACTATGGTTTGGATCAGGCACACTTTAGACTTTAAGATGACATCATTGTTCTTTCACAGTTTGGAAAGATTCTCAGCAGATTTTCCCAATGAAACATGTCTTTTGATTTCTTGACTGTTGTTACCATGGAGATAGATTATGGATCTATGTAAAATGAAATTATTGACATCTTTGGTCTATTCTCCCTCTACCATGATATGCCCTATTGATCCAGTGGTACAGATTTTTTCCCCATATTGAAGGCTATAGTCATTGATCACCTATGATAAGTGATGAATTTCTCAGCTACGGGTTGCTTCCTAATTGACAGCAGTGAATGTTAGTTCATTTCTCTATACATGCATACATTAGTTCATACAGAACTGAAAAAAAAATGTGTTCCTTTTTTAATGAGTAAAACAATGTAGAGACACAAAAGAGTTTACCCAAGATCAGATAGCTGGTATGTTGTAGAGTTAGGATCAAATCCTAAGACTACATAATCATAATAACCATTTCACCCCACTCTATTATGTTCTTAGGAGCGTTCTAATTGCAGAATAACTGATGATTGGAACCATTCAAGTTTCTCATTCATCTTGATTTCAAGAGTATTTTTTTAGGATTTGAATCATTTGGTGTAGAAAATTTTTCCAAGTCTTCCTAAAGATAAAAAGGAGATATATCCAGGGGAATAACAAATCAATTTTAAAATTGATATTTTAAAAACCTATGAATAAAAAGGCTATGTGCTTACTGAAATAAATATTAACTTAAAATTAAGCACATGAACTAATTTAATTTGCATCTCATAATAAAAGGAAAATTTTATATTTTTTACTAAGATATTAGATCTTTGATAGAATGTTGTAGAAAAAGCTAAGTAAGCAGAAATATATACCATAAATGCCACTGTGTAAGATTTTAGTACCAATGTTGTTGTTGTTATGTGCTATTGAGTAGCCTGCAACTCATAGTGACCCTATGTGCAACAGCTCTGAAGCCTGCCCTGTCCTGAGCCAGTCTCACTGACTCCAACACACCTACCTGCAATGCACTAGTTACTGTATCAATCCATTTCATGCAGAATTTTCCTTTCCTGCACTGTCTCTCCACCCTTCCAAACGTGATATCCTTTTCTAAGGATTGATCCCTCCTGGCCACATGCCCAAAGTATGTAGCCTCCAAGGAGAAATTTGGTTTCACTCTCTCCAAGACAAACCTATTTGTTTTCTTGGCTGTCTATGATATGTTCAAGACTCTTTTCCAGCACCACAACTCAAAGGCATTAATTCTTCTGTCATCCTAAATCATTGTCTAGCTCTCTGATGCTTAGCAAGTAATTGAGATGCACTCAAGTGGCCTGGATGCACTTTGGTTTCTGAACTGACATTGTTGTTTCTCAGCACTTTAGAAAGGTCCCTGACAGTCAACTTATTCAGTGCAATTCATCATTTGATTTCCTGAGTGCTGATGCCAAGAGTGTTGACTGTGGAGCCAAGCAAACTGTAACTATCAACAACCTCAGTCTCTTCTCCATCCATTATGGTGCTGCCAGTTGGTCCAGTGGTGAGAATCTTTGTCTTCTTGATGTTATAATTTAGTGCATACTGTAAAATTTGTGGGTCTAAATGCAATTGTAAGGATAATGATTATAGTATGGTAATGATTTTTTTTTATGACATAGGTGAATAAATGAATTGGCCAGGCTAAGGGTCAACTTCAAATGGCAGAACATATATATGCTTGACAGTAAAAGCATTTTTTTACTTCAGTCTTCTTCTGGATACTCAGTCTTCCTTCCTATGAGTTTCTGGACCGTCTTATTATGATTGTCCCTTATGATCCTATCAAATAGAATCCAAATATTACTTTCATTCCCCAGATGATTGAAATCTAATTTGTATTTCCCTTCAATTTGATGAGACTCTAAATTTAAAGCAGCATTGTTGTCCTCTATCCCCTATGGTGAAAAATTCATGATGAAGGGTAAATTCTTGTTCTAACAAAAATGCACATAGATGAGTTCCAAAAGTAGGTTCAAGAGCTTAATATAGCTCTGAAACTGGAGAAATCTTATGATGCTTCACTGCCCTCATGTGATGTTGAGTCAAAAAGGCAGTGCTATCCAGAGAATGTGACCTGAAAGCACAGAAAGCACCCCAGGAACAGGCAAATCCAAGTATGCAAATTATAGGAGATTCTAGTAAGTGCTGAAAGAATTTCTTGAATGAGAATGAGTTTTTTCAATTTGTGTGTCTTGATACTCTGACTCTGAAGCCACAATTCTTACAAAAGTTGTTTTGTGCTCAGTTCTTGTAGAAGGTTACCAGTGAAAATATTGATAGGCTTTGTATAAACTCAGTTAATAGAGCCATGAAACTGTGTTGACTTTAAAATGGCTTACTTTAGGGGCGGAAGCGTGGGCAAGGAGGAAAGTATGCAACATTGGAAATCCAAAATCTCTAAACTTTCATTAAAATTAATTTAAAAAAACCCAATCCAACACACACACACACACACACACACACACACACACACACACCGGTTACTTTTGGGATAATTAATTACAAAGAACTCATTTTGTATTGGCAAGTCAGTATATCAATTTGGCAGCAGTCTCAAGAATTCTGGCTTAATAATTTATGCAGGGCAATCCTTCTAATAATGAAACACATACAATATGCCTTCACAGAGAACGCGGGCTAGGTTCATTATTTCTACCACTATAAATAGTGTCTTTAGACTGTTTCTCCTGGCTTATATTTCCTGTATTATTAGAAAGATTCCATAGTGTGTAATTCACATTTCCAGTTATTAGATCTGCAAAGGGCAGTGTTACTGAACAGTCAATGAGTATACACAATGGATAGCAACTTATTATTTTAACTGGTGCTTTAAACAAGATATTTTAACTGGTGCTTTAACACTCCTCCAAACTGGTAAATCAGGGAATACAGTATTTTTTTCACTTGACCTCTCTATCATCTGTGAAAATTGACCTGCTTTGTGCATTTCACACCTGCTTTCCTTTAGACGTTGGTATGTAGGCAAGGCAGATTTCTCAAGACAGCAAGAGTATTTCCCAGGTTGTTTTAAAATGTTTGTCAGAAAAAAAAATAAAATATTTGTCAGAACAATACCAAAATGAACTTAGTGCAGTAATGCACTGATGCAATCCAAAAGTTACATGGTGAATGACAGTATTTTGTAGTTTTAGATCTAAGAACATGACTTAGGTAGTCTGGATATTTAATTTTTTTTCCTTTTTATGAAAATTGTTAGAAAATGTAGACCAAATTCACACATGATATAATCTTTTCCTTCAATATAAAAGGTCATATCATCTCAAAAGCAAGCATAAAAATTTGATAGAACTTAAAACAACTTGAACTTACAGAATTCCTGAAATAACAAAAGTAGATGTTTTTCATGATGAAAATATGGTAATGTGCAGGAAAAAAATCATAGACGTGGCCGAATCAAGGAGCAGGAAAAAGCTCTAGGGAATAAAAGTTGTTGTTAGGTGATGTCAAGTTGAGTACGACTCATAGCAACCCCATGAACAACAGATCTGAACCCTGTCCTAGCCTGTGCCATCCTCACAGTCTCTGGCACAGTTGAGCTCACTGCTGCAGTCACTGTCTCAATCTAACTCATTGAGGGTCTTTCTCTTTTTCAGTGATCCTCCACCTTTCCAACATTGTGTCCATTTCCAGGAATATCTCTCCTAGAATCAGGTCCAACATGGGAGGAGATTACCCATCTTTCTCCGGCAGAGCAGTTAGTGGATTGAAATCACACACCTTCTTGTTGGCAGCACAATTCCTTACTATTATGCCACTAGAGTTCCCTTTTGATAATAAAATCAGTACTCTTTGCCAACACCACAATTCAAAAGAATCAAGTCTTCACTGGTCTTACTTATTTCCTGTATATGAAACAATTGAAGCTGTATATGAAACTTTCCTGTCAATGAAGCAATTCAAAATACCATAGCTTAGGTCAGGTGTGATATAGTATTGAGACTGATGTCCTTGCTCTTTAGCATTTTAAAGAGGTCCTTGACAGCAGATTTCCCCAGTGCAACAAATATTTTGATTCATTGATTGCTGCTTCCATGGGTATAGATTGTGGATACAAGTAAAATGGTGTTGACAACTTACCAGTTACAAAGAATATATTTATATTTTGGATTATGCTGGGAAAATATGAATGGAATATTAATACTATTGCAGTTAATGTCTCTGATTCCCAAATATTTAGCTGCTTTTCCTCCATTATGCAAAATCCATCCATTCCTTCCATTCCTAAAGGAAATGTTATACTGTTCACAAAACACCACATACATCCAGAGGTTCATGAGCAACTCCAAGGGAGAATGATGGACAGTCTGCCCATGTTAGGCTTTACATCTTGAGAAATTCAATGGATGGTCACTATGAGACTGTCAGTGAGATGAATGAATATCCAATCTCTGTATCAAATTCAATGTCCATGATATCTGAAAGATGGATATTAGCTTCTCTATCAGACTCCAGTTTATAGTGGTAGCATAAGAACAGAGAAATTGTATTAAACATGCTCATCAGGAAATGAAAAGAGTTATAGACACAGAGAAGTGACAGATATTTAGAGTTTTGAAATCCTACTGGAAAAGTAGAAAATAGCCTTTTCTTGGGGATTGATTCAGTTTCTTGTGTATAGCTCCTTATCCATAGTTCCCTATGACTTTTGAAAGCTCCTTCTAGAAGTCACTTTCTTATTATCCTTCTTAGCCACTTCAGAAATAAGTATTGAGAGAAACACCTGTCTCCAGGTACTAGATCATTTTCTCTGTGGCTCTCTGCCCATATCTATGGACTTATTAAATACCATTTTCCACTAATCACAAATGCTTTGGGTTCAAGATGTTGATACTTTTGGTAAAACACTATTTCAACTATGTACTTGAATTCTTTTCTATTTTATTCCATTTCATTTAGCTCCATAAACCTATTATAAGGCCAAAAATTTTTACTTACATATGCTTCTTACATTTACAATGTTCCAGTTTTCTTGACCAGGAACCTTCTCTGTGCCTCTTAATTTAGTTTTAAGTACTGTGTTGTGTGTTGTCAAATCATCTGTGACTCACAGCAATCCTATGTACAATACTCTTCTCCAACATAACAACTCTAAAGCATCAATTCTTCTATCATCCTTACTCATAGTCCAACTCTCTAATGCATAGCAAGTAGTTTTGAAGACCTTGACTTGGGTCAGGCAAATCTTAGTCTCTAGACTGACATTGCTGTTCTTCATCACTCTGGAGAGGTCCCTGACAGCAGATTTTACTAATGCAATTCATCTTTTGATTTCCTGACTGCTGGTATCAAGAGTTTTGATTGTGGATCCAAGTAAGCTGAAATCTTAATCTCTTCTCCATCTATCACGGTGCTGCCAGTTGGTCTAGTGGTAAGAATTTTTGGTTTTTTTATATTGAGCTTCAATTCATATTGAATACTTCAGTCTTTAATCTTCGTTATCAAATGGCTCAGCTGCTGCCTCAGGAATTGATGGCATACCAATTTTATGACCTTTGTTAACAAACAGATGCTTCCCCAGACATGCTCACCAGGTTGTGCCAAGAAATCTGGAGGACAACAACCTGGCCAACTGACTGGAAGAGATCCATATTTATTTCTACCCCCCAAAAAAGGGAATCTAACAGAATGTGGAAATTATTGAACAATATCACTAAAATCACATGGAAACAAGATCCTGCTGAAGGATATGCAAAACAACTGGTACAGTACATCAACAGAGAACTGCCAGATATGCATATGCAAGCTGGGTTTAGTAGAGGCTATGACACTAAAGAAATTGTAGCCAATATTAGATGATTCTTAGCTGAAAGCAGAGTACCGGAGGAATGTCTATGTTTGACTATGCAAAGGCATTTGGCTGTGAGGATCACAACAAATTATGGCTAATCTTGAGAAGAATGGGAATCCCAGAACACTTAACTGTGCTTACACAAAACCTATACTTGGACCATAAAGCAATCATCAGAACAGAGCAAGGAAACACTGCATGGTTCAAATTCAGGAAAGGTGTGCATCAGGGATACATCCTGTCTCCATAACGTTTCAATCTGTATGCAGAATGGATAATTCGGGAGGGTGGACTTTATAAGTAGTAATGCAACATAAAGATTAGATGAAGACTCACCAACAACTTGCATTATGTATATGAGCCCCCCTTCCCCCTCCTTAGATACTGTAAGCTTATCCAAAGACACATAGTTCAAGTCCACCAGTTATTCTGCAGGAGAAAGAGAAATATCCTATGAAGTGATTTGTCGTTATTGTTGTTAGGTGCCATCGAGTCTAGTATAACTCATAGTGACCCTACGAGAAAAAGATCTGAACCCCGTTTTTTATTCAGTGTGATCTTCACATTTCTTGACATATAAGAGCCCATTGCAGCAGTCACCATGTCAGTCCACCTGGTTGAAGGTCTTCCTCTTGTTTGCTGAGCCTCTGCCCTTCCCAGCATCATGTCCCTTCTCCAAGGAATAGCTCCTCCTAGCAACATGCCCAACGTATGTAAGATGAAGCCTCATCACACTTGTCTCCAAAGAGAACTCCAGCTACACTCTCTCTAAGACATATTCATTTGTTCTTTTGGCTGTCCATGTTTAGTTCTCTTCTCCAACATCATAGCTCAAAAGCATTAATTCTTCTTCTGACATCCTTATTCATTGTATAGCTCTCAGACGCATAAAAGTCCTGGATCAGATGCACCTTAGTTCTCAAAATAACATCATTACTCCAAATGACTCCAATTATTACATCAATTGACTTGTTTCAATTAACAGATGCAGCCTTAGATGCACTCACCAGTCTATGCCAGGAAACTTGGAGGACAGCTGTCTGGCCAATGGATTAGAAGAAGTCCATATTTGTTCCATTCCCAAGAAAGGTGATCCATCTGAATGTGGAAACTATCTAATAGCATCATTAATAGTGCATCCAACAAAATACTACTGAAAATCATTCAAAAACAACTGGAACAGTACATAGATAGGGAACTGACAGAAGTGAAAGCAGGATTTAGAAGAGGCTATATGATTTAAAATCAACAGCAACAACAAAATGTGATCTATAGCTTCTAAAAACCCTCTGGAAATAACAACAATAAGCCTATCAGGCTTCAGCTGGAGAACTAGATTTTTAGTTTCTTTTCTTCTTCTTCTGCAATTGAAAAGACTTCCTGGGCCCCACAGTTATAATTAGATATTCCCTTAGAGATATGCTGATACATTCAGAGTCATCTTTATTAAAAGATGACACACAATCACCTTGATAGGATCTTTGCTGGAAGTATGAGTTATATTTGGACATTGTTAATCAGTGGCCTTTAATTTATCATTTATCACTTGCTTAAAAAAAAGTAGTTGCTGTTCCTAAACTTGAAAGTCTCCAAACAGCTGGTCTCTTTTCAATTTCCATTCTCAGTTGTAAAACCACAGATTTATTCTGAGTTCATCTTCTCTTCAAATGCTTTGTTGAGTGCAGCCAACAGTAACTAACATATGCTATTACTGTTGTTTGCTGATATTTTTCCCTAATGCTATAGGCTTTGGGGCTTCATTATTTGCCTTCCAATATAACATAAACATTTTTATCAAATATTTTCCCCACTGCATAACATTAATTGTTCTTCCAGCTTCCAGTACAATTCCCCTGCTGCTGCTTTACAGCTCCTAAATCAATGCCACATTATGTTAGTTTTGTGTCTATGGAAGCTATCAATATCTCTATGATTTAGAACAACTACATACTATGTTAACAAAGGATAATGAAATTTTTGCTGTTTTATCTACATGGTTTTTCTTTTTTTTTCATGAAGTATCTCCATCAAGGGTTGCATAGAGTCTGTTCTGTGTGTCTTCACTCTGGAACCAAAACTGACAGAAAAGATGTACCATCAATTGTGTCGTGTGTTAATGAATAGAGAACTAGAAAGAGTCTCACATCAGTAGTGAAATAGTATTTACTGTATAACTCTGGCAGTATATAGTTTGTAGTCTGTTGCACTTCTGAACAAAAAATGTGGTTTCTCTAGATGTTCAAATCCACCAATAGCTCTGAGAAAGAAAATGAGTGTTCTCTTCCTGTTAAGATTTATAGCTGTGGAAACCCAATGAGGGATTTCTATGAATCACAGTTGACTCAACAGAAGTTAGTTTAAGTTTTCAGTTACTTGTCTTAAAGTAAAGCACTTGTGCTTAAAATTTATGATTCAGAATTTATTGCAGAGTCTACCAAAAATACAGTGGACTCGCAGGTTCAATTCTACTATGTTTTTGAATGACCACAAGTAAGAAATCTTGGGAGAAAAGGTCTCGCGACACTCACAAATACTTAAATGTTTGTTAAAAAAAATTTCAGATAGATGTATGCCGATTCTAAAAACACATGAATCAATAGATTTCAAAGGTCAATGAAGTAAAGGAAAAAAATTGAATATACATCATGCCTCATGAAATTTCTGGCATTGAAATAACAAAACAGGAAGAATGAACTCTTGAAATTATGTGGCATGGACATCTGCCCTAATTTAACTTCCTAAGGTGGAAGGATAAAGAAGATTTATAGCCCAAGGCTGATACCTATGAGGCAGATGTCAGACATGTCTCCATTCTCCAGCCTTTTTCACCTGTTGTTCCAGTACCCTCTAGTTCCTTGTTGGATTTGATAATTCCTTGCAATAGTCACATATAGAGACAATATTATGATGGGCTTTATTAGGGAAGTAACATTAAAATTTAGACATCACAATTGGAGGAATACTCATCAACAATCTATGTTATTCATATGACATAACCTTGCTTGATGAAAGTGAGGAGGATCTGAAGCATTTGTGGAAGAAGGTCAAGAACTATAGATTATTTATGGATTGAAGCTTAACATCAAGAAGATAAAGATTCTCATCATTGGGCCAATTGGCAGCAATACAAGAGATGGAGAAGAGATTGCTCTTGTTAACAATTTCAGTTTGCTTGGCTCCACAATTAACACTCTTGGTACTAACAGTCAGGAAATCAAAATATGAATTGCACTCTGATAATCTGCTGTCAAGGATCTCTCCAGAGTACTGAGAAGCAATGATGTCAGTCTAGAAACTAAGGTGTGCCTGATCGAGGCCATTGTCTTTGCAATTACTTGTTCTGTATTAGAGAGCTAGACAATGACTAAGGGTATTAGAAGAATAATTCATGCTTTTGAGTTATGGTGATGGAGAAGAATATTGAACATACCATGGACTGTCAAGAGAACAATCAGGTCTGTCTTGGAGATAGTGAAACCAAGTCTCTCCTCAGAGGCAAGGATTTTGAAGCTGTATCCTACATACTTGGCACATGTTGCCAGGAGGGACCAGTCCTTAGAGAATAACATCATACTTGGAAGGGTCGAGGGACAGCACAGGCCAGGAAAAAAACTGGATGAGATAGATTGACACAATAACTGGATTAATGGGAATAGGTGTGTTGGAGTCAGTGAGACTGGCTCAGAATAGGGCAGAGTTGAAAGCTATTGTATAGAGTGTTTTTAAGAGTCACAGGCAACTCAATAGCGTGTAACAACAAGATTAACATTCAGGATGAGATAAAACTCAGGTACAGCTTCCTCTCAGCCAATGCCACAAGCTTGAGTCTCTCTGGTCTCTAGAGTCTTAGCCCAAATTTACTTAATCCCATCAGCAAGTGTCTGGGGACACTCCCACTCATCCTACAAGCCTCCAACCTAAACACTCTGATGATCATCTTTTTTAATCTGTGTATAACCACACTGTCTCCTTTCTCCATAACTATACCAACTGCTTCTAGGTGTTTCTAGTATTAGAGCTCTCCCTGTCTCTGAGGTCCAGGAGTTTCTCAATGCATGGATCTGAATCCAAAGAACACCTGCTCTTATCTCCTCTTAGTTGTAGTCACATGGTCGTCTTTTTCACTTCTGGGTAATTCATTTTAAGCCTCGTGGGATGGCAAAACTGATCAACTCTATCATTAAGGTACCATACATTCTGTTTGTATCATCTAATCCAACAAGGAGGGAATTCTGGTGGCATGAGTGTGTTTCTTATTGCCTTACTAGCCTAAAGTTTGATAGTTCAAAGCCACTAGGCACTCTACAGAAGGAAAATGAGCAGTCTCCTCTAGAGACTTACAGCCTCAGCAGCTCAATAGAGGGTTGCTATGAGTCAGAATTCACTCAGCAGCAGTGGGTTTGACACCACAAGGACCCCTAATGACAATCTGCATTGTATGTTGTGTTGCTAACCAAAACCAATTCGAATTCACCAGCAGCACTACCGAGGAAAGATGGGAATTTTTCTAGCATAAAAATGTATAGCCTTGTTGTATAACAGTGGCATTATGCAGTATTTATCCTTAATATACACTGCATTGAAATAGATGAGGAATAAAACTGCTTAAAAGGAAGATAGGATTAGATATTATTTGCATGACAACAGTCCAGAATAAGAGCTGCATAGTAAAGTGGACTGGCGGGGGTGAGGGGGAAACAGTGAACAGAATTGTACAATAATGAAAGAATTATTTTTCAAAGAGAAAGTGAAGTGGGAGAGTGGGCAGGGAGGAAAATGTGCAACAATGAAAGAATGGAAATCCAAGTTCTCTATAAACTTTTATTAAAATCTCAATTTAAAAAAAAAAGAAAAAATTTACACCCTTGGAAACTTGGTGAAAAGTCACTATGAACGAGAGCAGTAGGTATGGTTTTTACATTTGTTTGTTTGGTACCATTTAAAGTATTGATGCACCTTATTTAGGTTATTCCAGGCTATCTATTCCCCTTGATGGGTCAAAAAGTATTTCATTTGTATAGTCCCACTGGGGCATTTGGTAGAAATTCAACAACGACTGCTATCCCTGATGGTACCTGCTCAGACTCGTAGCAATGCTTTGTATGAGTGAATGCAGCCCTGTCTGACCCTGGGCATCGTCACTATCTCCACGCAGCTTAAGCTCATTGTTGGAGTCACTGTGAAAATCTTGTTTAAGGGTCTTTCTCTTTTTCACGAACTCTCTACTTTTCTGAACATGATGTAATTTTTCTAGGACTAATCGCTTCTGATAACATGACCAAAGTATGTGAGATGACATTTTACCATTCTTTGCTTTAAGGAGATCTCTGGTTGTACATCTTCCAACAGAAGTTTATTTGTTTTTGACCTGCCATGTTATGTTCAATATTAATTTGTTCTAGCCTATGCACTGCAACATGGAACAATGCTTACAGAGTTCCAAAGGAAAACTATTTTAAACCTATGGTTCTATTACCTGCCTACATATATAATTTATATAATTAAAGAGCGAAGGGGAAATATAGACATTTTAGACATGCAAAGATTCAAAACCTTCCCCCATTAAGATCCTAAGGAAAATAATATTTCAGGGTTTGAGTCCCTGGTAAAGTACCAATTAACACAGTCCAGAATTGTGGGAAACTTTGTCCTAAGGAGTACATTTTGAATAAAGACAAAGAGGAGGAAAGAATGAGCCTACACACAAATCCCTCCTTCTTTCTACCAAGACTATATTTTACCATTATGGAGACTTCATGTACAGCTGAACAGCCAGCTGTGTTTTCTTTCCAAGACGTGACTCCGTGATGCATCATACGGTATTTACTCTGCCCTCTCCTGTGCCTCACTTCCGTCTTCCCTTCACTCTTGTTAATCTAGAAATTAACTCCCAAGAAAAGTCCAAGATAGAAACTTTCTCCCAGCTTTTTCCTGAAAGAACTGATGCTAAGAGATGCATTTTAAGGGTAGTCCTAGAGAGCACATCACAAGAATGAGATTGTTGTTGTTGTTATGTGCCGTCGAGTCGTTTGCGACTCATAGCGACCCTATGTACAACAGCCCTAAACCCTGCTCTATCCTGTGCCAATCTCATT
>NW_006399815.1:15744897-15754182 GCF_000299155.1 Elephantulus edwardii | reverse complement strand
AGTTTCAGCAAGCAGGGTTGTGTCATCTGCATAACGCAGATTGTTGATAGATCTTCCACCAATCCTGATGCCACGCCTCTCCTCATAGAGCCCCACCTCTCGGATAATCTGCTCTGCATACAGGTTGAAAAGGTATGGAGACAGGACACATCGCTGACGTACACCCTTCCCAATTTTGATCCATACAGTGTTGCCCTGCTCTGTTCTGATGACTGCCTCTTGGTCCAAGTATAGATTGCGCACTAGCACGATTAAATGTTCTGGGATTCCCATTCTTCTCAGTGTCAGCCACAGTTTATTATGATCCACACAGTCAAATGCCTTTGCATAAGGCATTTGACTGTGAGATACTGGGGGGGGGGGAAGTTAAAAAAAAAAGAATGAGATACTGAAAATGGGTTACATTTTTGTCTAAAGGCAATTGGGACTCTATTGCAGGCAGCAAATGAGATGGTAATTACTCTTCATGTCCAGTAGAACTACAATTTGGAAACTTTTCAATATGGTGTATGTGGAGGGAAAGGCATCAGAGGATCATAGAGATTGTTACACCTTATGCTTTTTGAAGGTGTCTGAGGTTATAAAAAAAAATCAGTAGGTTCAATTCTGCTAATTGACAATTTAAGTCCTGGTCAGAAAGCTAGAGGGCTTCTAGGGAACTTTAAAACTCAAACTCAAGCTCACTCCTTTCAAGTCCATTCTACTTCACAGAGACCCTCCACTGGGCTTCCAGGGCTCTAAATCACAGTGGGAGCTGACTGTCCATCTTTCTCCCTCAGAGCTTCAAACCACCAGAACTGAGAAGCATTTTAATCCATAGTGCAATACATAATGGACTAATACCACCAGGGCCCCTCAGAGGGCAACTTTAGAGGGACTACTAATTTCCTTCTGCCATGAGGCAGCTTATGCGAATACCTAAAAAGTCAACTGACTATGGACTCCTGACAGGTTTGTCAAACTCAGCAAGCTGATCTAGAGGAAAAGAGAAAAAAAATATATCCTACTACTTAGACTGGGATAATTAAGGCAATTGTTGTTGTTATTGTTATGTGCCATCGAGTCACCCTAAACTTTGTCCTATCCTGTGCTAATCTCACCCTCTCTGGCACACCTACCCCCATTACCCCAGTCACTGAATCAATCCATCTCATTGAGGGTCTTCCTTTCCTGCGCTGTCCCCCCCCCCCCACTCTCCCAAGCATGATGTCCCCTCTCCAAGGACCGGTCCCTCCTTACAACATGTCCAGAGTATGTCAGATGAAGCTTCAGAATCCTTGCCTCCAAGGAGCAGGCCAGCTTAACTCTCTCCAGAATAAGCCTGTTCATTTTCTTAGCAGTCCATGGTGTATTCAGTACACTTCTCCAACACCATAGCTCAAAAGGTATCAATTTTCCTTCTATCATCTCTAGTCATTGTCCAGCTCTCTGATGCATAGCAAGTGATTACAAAGACCATAGCATGTATCAGGAGCACCTTAGTCTCCAGACTGACATTGTTGCACTTCAGTACTTTAGAGAGGTCTCTAATTGCAGACTTTCTCATCACAATATATCTTTTAATTTCCTGTCTGCTGGTGCCAAGAGTGTTGACTGTGGAGCCAAGCAAACCAAAACTGTGAACAATCTCAATTTCTTCACCATCCATTGTGATGCTGCCAATTCGTCCAGTGGTGAGAATCTTTGTTTTCTTGATATTGAGCCTCAAACCATCCTGAAGACTGCAGTCCCTGATCTTCCACAGCAAATGCTTCAGGTCCTCCTCAGTTTCAGCAAGCAGGGTTGTGTCGTCTGCATAATGTAGATTGTTGATGAGTCAACAATCCTGATGCCACATTCTTCCTCATAAATAAGCAGAATATTGTTTTATCTACCAACACATTTAAAATATATTTTGCCTCAAACTAACTGCAATGCAGTTAGCAGTACAGATAACTCTGAGTCTGTGGGGATACAAAGCACTTAACTAAATCCCTTATATTTCTATGTTAAACTCATTTTAAGAGAGATCAATAAGTTTTATTATTAACACTATTGTGAAACTGAACCAAGAAATATGTCACTCTTGCCTTGAGTAGCAGGAGAACACGGGCATTTCTTTTTGACAGCAATTAGCAGAAGAGAATTAATCTGCATCAGTGAACTTCCAGACAAAAACTTAAGAAGCTATTCTCTTTTAGAACATTTTTTAGTAATAGCCTTTCTGACTTAAGACAACTTCTTTTTTTAATTTGAAGACGCTAAGATTTTAAGTTCAAGACCAATTAAAGAATAAAGGTGTGAACTTTCTGTCGTAACTTTGAAACTCTCACATATATGAAATGGTTTCCCTCGGTGAGCAATCTATCATTGTGAGTCCAGAAACCAATTATAAAGCACCACAATAGAATTCTTAGTAAGTAGGCTAACCCGGAAAATCATTGTGAGTGGAAACACCCTTGCAACCAGGTAGAAAAACAATATTCAGAATCTTAACCCAACTTGCTGCTTTATTATTCCTTTTATTAATAAAATTGGTTGATAAGAAAACATCTTGTATTTGTAAAGCAAAAACATAAATGAAATAAATTTTAAATTCAATTTTATAACTATGCACTAAGAATTTACCATTTATACCAAAGCCATAAAATAAAAGAAAAACAAATAAAAAGAAAAAGAAAAATAAAATCAATAAACAATAACTTAAGCAGAGGTTGATCTATGGATTTAGACTGATTCCATAAAAAAAATATTCCCCAAGGACAGGTTTCTTATTAATATTATATGTAAGCCTGTTTCATTCCATGTCTTCTTACTTCTGAACCATACATATTATGATTATAAATCTAGTTTGTAAAGACAATCTACTTAGGTCCAAGAAAATTATATAAACAAGTTTAATTTTACTGAGTTTGGGAGTTAACCTTGCCAGAAACTTAAATTTTGTTGAACTAGTAAGTGACCAAAATTGGAAGGTTAGTTTGAGATTTCTTTCAAGAGTCCATGAAAAGATGTCTGACAAGGAGGCAAAGATGGCAAAGCTTCATCATCTCACATTCTTGGGACATATTGTCAGGATAAGCTATTCGTTGGAAAGGGACGTCATGCTTGGACAGATGGAGAATCAGAGAAAGAGAAGAAAACCTTCTATGAGATGGATTGATACAGTATCGATGGCAGTGGGTTCAAATGTGTCAGAAATGATAAAAATGGCATAGGATAGGACAGGGTTCAGATGTAGTGTTCACTTTAAAGTGAGTTGTACTCGACTTGATGGCACTTGACATTTTTATCTACAGATGATAAATTTAAGGGGACTGAACTGACTAGATATGGTTGTGGAAAAAATGAGAGGAGTACAGCAGCGTTTTTTAAACAAATGCATATTGGAATCATCTGAAGAGCTTTTAAAAAGGTACCTCTTTGTTCTCCTCGATATTAATCGAATTGATCTCAGGTGCATCCTGTATGCTGGGATGAGGGTTGAAAAGTCCACATGTGATTTTCATTAACAATGAGCACCGAGTTCCCCCAAACAGCAAATATTTTTGAGGTGTAGAACTAGAGAACAATAACAGAAACAGGGTTTCAAATCAGTTCTTCCAAGTTCATCCAGCGATAAGGAAGAAAATAAGAAAGAGAATAAGAAGAATAAGAAGAGAATGATAAATAAATCTGAAAGATTTGTAAAATTTGCATATACTAAAATAATAACTTACATGAGGAAAAAAAATCACATATTGATGCCCTACAAAAAACTTAGTCTCACTCTTAGAAAACAAGAATAGGATGTCCATTTGTAACAACAAAAAACCCTCTTCACTGGCAGATTTGGAAACAGCACTGCCCTGCTCAAAGATGGCAGCCAACTGCACCTCTCTAAGCTTGTATAACACTCCACGGTACTGGCAATAATACAATCTCTCACATCAGACTCCTGAAAAGGCTCACTATACCTCTTCTGCATCACAATTCCAGGAGTTCAACTTGTAATTTTTCCTGTTCAAGTTATTACTCTGGTACTCCCATGACTCCCATGTCTTACAGTTTGGGTCAGTCCACTGTATTGGCAATGGCTGAACCAGCTCAAACAGTCTCATGAGAGGAAGATTATAGTAGACCCTGTTGGTCACCTAACAGTGTGAATTTACTTCTTCTTAGAATACCTTCTTTTTCTACAGGGTTCCACCCCTTACTCAGAAAGCGCATGTCAATTAAATGAATTCAGCTATTTCCAAGTCTTGAGGTTATTATTGTTAGGTGCAATTGAATTGAATAGGGCTCATAGAGATAGATCTGAATCCTAGCCTAACCTATGCCATCCTTACCATCTCTGATACACTTGAGTCCATTGTTGCAAACACTATGTCAATCCATCTAGTTGGGGGTCTTTCTCTCCTTTGGTGATCCCCCATCTTTCCATCCATAATATCTCTTTCCAAGGGACAGCCTTTCTAGCAATGTGTCAAAAGTATGAGAGATGGAGATTTGCCACTCTTGCCTCCAAGGAGTGCTCTGTCTGTCTGCACATTTTTCAGGCATACCTGTTTGTTCTATTGGTGTTCCATGAAATATTCAAAACTTTTCTCCAACACCACAACTTTGGATAACCACTAAGGATGACAGAAAAAAACCCCACTGCCTTCAAATTGTGGTCCTAGAGAAGAGTCTTGGACATATATACCATGATCTGCCAAGAAAACAAATATGTCTCATCACAACAAGATAAAGGTAAACAACCCAATTGCAAAATGTGCACAGAATATGAACAGACCCTTCATCAAAGAAGACATTCAGATGGCCAACAAACACATGAAGAAATGTTCAAAATCCTTAGCTCTAAGAGAGATGCAAATAAAAATAGCTAGGAAATATTATCTCACCCCAGTAAGAATAGCAAAATTTAACAGAACAGCAAACAAAAAATGAGGCAAGGTTGCAGAGAAACTGGAACCCTTACTCACTGTTTGTGGGAGTGTAAAATGGTGCAACCACTATGGAAGACAGTATGGAGCTTTCTCAAAAATTTGCAAATAGAAATAACATTTGACCCAGTAATTCCACTCTGAGAAAATAAAGAAACTATAGCTATAACTACCACTTAAGCAGATATATGCACACCCATGTTTATTGAGGCTTTGTTCACAATAGCCAAAGTTGGAAACAACCCAAGTGCCCATAAACAAATGAATGGATAGAGAAGCTGTGGTACATTCACACAATGGAATAATATGCTGCATTGAAAAACAAGAAACTCATGAATTATTATACAAAATGGGTGACCCTAGAGGACATTATGTTGAGTGAAATGTCTCAGTCACAAAAACACAAATACTGCATAATGCCACTGTTATAAAACAGGACTGGCATGGAGGCTAGGGGAAAACTAAGAAAAGAGGGGATAAACAATCTACACATTGAAACAGATGAGGGAGAGAACTGCATAAAAGGAATATATGATTAAATATTATTGTCATGACAAGAGTCCAGAATAAGAGATGCATAGTAAAGTGGTCTGGGGGCAAGGGGGACCTGTATAACAATGCATTCTTGATGCACTCCTATCCTGATGTTGAATCATTTAGTGTTTCCTTGCTCTGTTCTGATGACTGCTTCCTGGTCCAAGTATAGTTTTCACATAAGCACAATCAAGTGTTCTGAAATTCCCATTTTTTTTCCAATGTTAGCCACTATTTTTTGTGATCCACACAGTCAAATGCCTTGCATAGTCAATGAAACACAGATAGACATCCCTCTGGCACTCTTTGCTTTCTGCCAAGATCCATCTGACATTGGTAATAGTGTTTATAGTCCCACAGCAATCTCCAGCAAGATTTCACTTGATACTTGTTGTTGTTAAGTGCTGTTGAGTTGTAGACTACTCTTGGTGATCCTATGAATGAAAGACCTGAACACTTGTATAACTTTCATCATTTCTCCAAGTTCATAGGGTTCCCAGAGGCAAGCTATTTCAGAAGTGGATGCCACTCCTACTTCCAAGCTTGTTTTAATCAGGGAGCTCCACCAAACACTCTCCACCATGGGTAATCATTATTGCATTTGACACATCAAACAAAACACCACGGTGTTTAGTATCACAGCAACCACGTGTTACCTCTATACAGCAAATGGACACACCAGTGCCATACCACTTAGAAGAATGTGTGACCCAAAACAATTAAAACCAGGCTTGAGGGTTGCAGATTAAAATAACCCACCTTTGGCTTGGTAGCGTAACTTGCTATCCCCTTGGCCAACAGAGCTCTCTTGTTGTTGTTGTTGTTAAGGGCCATTGAGTCATAGATGACTCTTAGTGACCCTAAGAACAAAATATCTGAACACTTGGATAGCTTTCATCATTCCTCCAAGTTCATAGGGTTCCTAGAGGCAAGCTATTTCAGAAGTGGATGCCACTCCTACTTCCAAGCTTGTTTTAATCAGGGAGCTCCACCAAACACTCTCCACCATGGGTAACCATTATTGCATTTGACACATCAAACAAAACACCACGGTGTTTAGTATCACAGCAACCACGTGTTACCTCTATACAACAAATGGACATACCAGTGCCGTACCACTTAGAAGAATGTGTGACCCAAAACAATTAAAACCAGGCTTGAGGGCTGCAGATTAAAATCACCCACCTTTGGCTTGGTAGCATAACTTGCTATCCCCTTGGCCAACAGAGCTCTCTTGTTGTTGTTGTTGTTGTTGTTAAGGGCCATTGAGTCATAGATGCCTCTTAGTGACCCTAAGAACAAAAGATCTGAACACTTGTATAGCTTTCATCATTTCCCCAAGTTCACAGAGTTCCTAGAGGCAAGCGATTTCAAAAATGGATACCACACCTGCTTCCAAGCTTGTTTTAATTGGGGAGCTCTACTAAACAGTGTCCACCATGGGTAACAATTATTACATTTTACACACGAGTGTTACAGTGTTTAGCATCAGAGCAACCACAGGTTACCTCTGTACTAGTAGTCATGAAGACAAAGGTTCACCTCATCCAAGCCATTATCTTCTAAATTGCTTGCTATGTACCTGAAAACAGGGTGGCTACAGAGTATGGAAGTAGAATTAATGCCTTTGAGTTATGATGCTGAAGAAAAGTATTTAACATTCTGTGGACTGCCAAGATAATGAATAGATGGTGAAACCAGTATGCTCCTTGGAGGCAAGGATGGTGGAACTCTGTCTCACATACTTTAGTATATTTTCAGAAGGAACCAGTGTTTGGAGAAGGACAGCATGCTTAGAAAGGTGGAGGATCACTGCAAAAGAGGAAGACCCTCAATAACACAGTGACTCTCGCAGCAGGGTCAGATATGTTGAAGATGGTGAGGTTGGCTCAGGATAGGGCAAGTTTCAAATCAATCATCATAGGGATGCTAGTTGTAGTCAATTCAACTGCCCATAACAACAATCAATACAACAAAATGTTTTACCATTTAGGAGTATTATGGGGGAAAAAGAAGGAGAAGTGAGCCAGAACTGAGATGCCTAGGGAAGTGGAGATCAGTGTGTTACTTAATAAAATGATCAGAACAACTCTGTAAAAATTGTGCAAAGACTTGAAAGATATCAGATAGTTAGTCAAATAGATGCATACAGGAAAAACATTCTAGACTGAAGAATTAGCCAAAAGCCTTAAACATAAATGGCATGACATAAAGATCAGAGAACCCGGAGCAGAATGAGTGAGGGGGTGGAATAGAAGAAGAAAGTGAGTCAAACACCTAAGGGCATGGCATAGTAAAGGTCTGATGTACCAGGAAAGTCTGTGGCTTTATTTTTTTTTAACTGT
This sequence comes from Elephantulus edwardii, assembly GCF_000299155.1. Classification (NCBI taxonomy): domain Eukaryota; kingdom Metazoa; phylum Chordata; class Mammalia; order Macroscelidea; family Macroscelididae; genus Elephantulus; species Elephantulus edwardii. The sequence continues at coordinate 15,746,399 of NW_006399815.1, read as the reverse complement.
CATGAGGAAATCCCAATATAGAATTGAGTTGGAATTGTTACCAATAAAGAAGTGACAAAATATTGAACAATCCAATGTTGCCATAAAAGACTCCGATGGGAGAAAGGTGAAAGCATTTGCTCTTGTAAAGATTTACAGCCTCAGAAACCCTATAGACCAGTTATACTCTGAACAGATTCTATGAATTAGAAATGGTTATATAGCAGTAGGTTTAGTACAAAACTGCATGAACTCTTCACCCATTAAATATACTACTATTTTAAATTTTAATAGATTGTATGTTCACTTTCTAAGATAAAGAAAATAGAACTTTAAATTAATTTATGGAGTATTTAACTATTATGGTTTTTTTTAGTTGAGAAGTAATTACAAAGATTAGTGGAAAGTATGAAACCAATTTAAGAAAAACATGACCTTCTGATATTGAAAGTGTAAATGATGTGAATTTCCTATGGGGAAAATTTTAAATAGGCTATATTTATTTCTCTTTGCAACTCATGGTTTATTTATAAATTATTTCAGCAAGTATTTGCTGAGTACTTAATACATGCTTGGATACCATGTAGAGATTCATTTAATGAATTAAATAGTAAAGTGAAAGTCAATATACTCTTCTTATCAATTTTGTAGCTATAACTTCATTAATCCTTCATGGATATATTCAAAACACATATATTCATCTCCAATTATGTAGCCAAAAGTATTTGATTGTGGATGACAGGAAAGAAAAAAATCACCTTCTTAGTAGTTTGACTCTAGTATGCTAAGGAGATAATTCATACAAACTATTTAAAGCAGAGCTTAATAAAAAGTTAGTGTTACTGAAAATACTAATCAGTCTTATATGTGCTGCTGTGGTTGCTATGTGCAGTTAGATTGACTTCAACTTTGTACAACTGAATGAAACCTGCCTAATGCTGCACATCCTCCCAATTGTCTGTGGGGTCTAAGCCTCTTGTAGTCACTGTGTCAATCGACTTCCATGAGGGCTTTCTCTCTTTCGTTGATTTTCTGCTTTTCCAAGCATGTTAGCCTTTCCCAGGGACTGACTCCTTATTACAACATGCCCAGAATAAGTGAGAGGAAGTTTCACCATTCGTGCTTCTAAGGAGCACTCTGGTTGCACTGACGTCAAGACAGAATTGTTTGTTCCTTTGACAGTCTATGGCATATTTAATACTCTCCACCAACACTACAGTTCGAAAGCCTCTAAGGAGTAGCCTGGTGTTATTTATATTTGCTTATTCTTTTAGCATTCCATGGTATGTCCACTATTCTAAGCCAACAGCATAATTCAAAGGCACCATTTTTTCCCTGTTTTCCTTATATTTTGTCCAATTTTCCCATGTATATAAAGTAATGGAAATTTTTAAAAAAAATTTGTATCAAGTTCACAATCATCTTTAAAGTGACACCTTTACTCATTAGTACCTTTAATAATTCTTTGGCAGCAAATTCGCCCTTTGAAATATGTGGTTTTATTTCTTTATGTCTACTTTTAT
>NW_006399815.1:15727901-15742702 GCF_000299155.1 Elephantulus edwardii | reverse complement strand
AGCTATTGTGAAAGGTATTGTTTCTCTTAGTTCTGGCTCTGTATTCCTTTTGTCGCTGTAGAGAAATCCAACTGATTTTTGTGTGTTGACCTTGTAGTGGATTAATATAAAAAGGAATCCTGGCATTCTCAATCTTATTTCCATTTACACTGATGCTTCCTATTGGTCCAGTTACTAAATTTTGAGGCATAATAAATGCTGACAACTACTGACTTTGATCTTCTTCAATACATTTTTAAAATTCTCTTCACTTTCATCTGCATGTGGCAAGTTGTTGGTGTGTCTTCTGTCAATCCTGATGCCACATTCTTCTGCACAGAGTCCAGCTTCTCAGTTTATTTTTTTTCACAATACAGATTAAATATGCTTGGTTTACAAATTATCTTTCCTATTTGAACCATGCTTTTTCTTGTTCTGTTCAAATGATTGCTACTTTGTCTACATACAAATCCTACATAAGCACAATTACATATTCTGAAATTCCTATTCTTTTGTTATCTATAATTTGTTATGATCCACACAGTTGATACCTATGTATAGTTAGTAAACACAGTTAAACTTTATTCTGGGATTTTCTACTTTCAGCCAAGATGCATCTGACTGACATCGGCAGTGTTATCTCCTGCACCACAACTTCTCCTAAATATTCTGACAATTGTTACTTATGTACTATTTCAGAAAATTTTAACAATATTAAGCAACATTTTACTTGTTTAATGGTATAGTTTGAAAATTTTAGCATTGTGTTGGATCATCTTTTTTTAATGGGCAAAAAATCAGTCCTTGCTAATTTTTCAAATTTATTGTTTTTCAAATTTATTGTAATACACAAGTGAGCATCTACATGTATGCATATGTTTGTTGAAATACCTCAGTTGATAATACAGCAATTCCTGGAGCTCTTTCATCAAGAAATGTCATCATCCATGCTCCCACAGTAATTTGGGCCTTCTCACAAATGTACTGAAAAATCTAAGTCTAGTCTTTCCCAGCATTTTAAAAAATAGACTTTATGATTTTAATGGGTTTCTGTAAGATAATTGACCCAAAAAACAATTGCTGGAGGAAAAGAAAAGTGAAGAAAGCAAGTGATTTATAATCACCAGTTGGGCGATTCCTCAGATAGCACAATGGTTGACTCAACCCGCCTAGAAATATGTCGCAAAATATACATGGTGATCTTCTTTTCGAAGGTTGTTGTTGATGTTATGTGCCATTGAGTTGTTTGTGACTCATAGCGACCCTATGTACAAGAGCTCTAAATGCTGTTCTATCCTGTGCCAACCTAGCCATCTCAAACGCACTCCTTCCCACCCCTCTAGTCACAGAATCGATCCATCTTATCGAGGTCTTCCTCTCCTGCACCGCCATTGAAAACCATTGCAGCAGTTCTCTTAAGGACCATCATTACTTAGAACCAACTCCACTGCAAATAATAAATGACGGGCCATATTTAGTCACATCTCTGCCATATTGAGTTATTAGTCAATTTGCTTTATCATTTAATGTTGTATTTTTCCATGTTTTTTTGTTTTTTTTTTATCAGTCTAGAGACTAAGGTGCACCCAATTCAGGCCATGGTTTTCACAATTACTTGTTATGCATCAGAGAGCTGGACAATGACTAAGGATGACAGAAGAAGAATCAATTTCTTTGGCATATGATACTAGAGAAGAGTATTGGATATACCACGGACTGCCAAGAAGACAAACAGGTCTGTCCCAGAGAAGGTTAAGCCAAGTTTCTCCTTGGAGGGTAGTATTATAAAGCTCCATCTCACATAATATGGGAACATGGCTAGTAGGGACTAGTCCTTGGGAAAGGACATCATGCTCAGAAGAGTGAAGGGACAGCAGGAGAGGAAGACTCAGATGAGATAGATTGACACAGTAACTGGGATATGTGTGTTAGGGTCAGTGAGACTGGCTCAGGATGTCAGAGGGCAGATGTCAGAGCTGTTGTTCATTGAGCCGCTATGAGTCACAGATGACTAGATAGAACCTGACAACAGAAGAGATAGAAGTAGGGATCTCATGGTATTCTTAAACAAACGAAATGAGGTAATATAATTAAAGATAACATGTAAACTAGGAAAGTATGCCTATATGGATGAGATGTTATTGGCTACCAAATATCTTTTACTTTGTATAATTAGTTTATTAAGAATTTTCAACTCTTACTGTAATATCCCATGGACTGCCAAAAGAACAAATAGGATGCAGACAGAGTACTCCTTGGAGGCAAAGATGATGAAGCTTCATCTGACATTGTTTAGGTCTGTTTCTGTTGTTATTGTTTTATGCCACTGAGTTGACTACAACTAATAGTGACCATGTGCAAAATAGTTCTGAGCCCTACTCTATCTTGACCCCATCTCACTGTCTCTGACACATCTGCGTCCCTTGCCCCACTCACTGTGTCAATACAACTCATCCTGAGTCTTCCTCTCCTGCATGACCATCCACTTTCAATGTATGATGTCCTTCTCCAAGGACTGGCCCTTCTGGAAACATAACCAAAGTATGTGAGATGGAGTTTCAAAATCCATGCTCCTATGAAGCAGCCTGATTTCACCCTCTCCAGGAAAGACCTGTTTGGTCTCTTGGCACTCGGTGGTATGTTCAATACTCTTCTCCTGCACCATACCCCAGAGGCATCGATTCTTTTTCTGTCATCCTTTGTTATTGTCCAGACCTCAAATTCGTACCAATTAACTGAGAAGACCATGGCCTGGATCAGATGCACCTTAGTCTCTATGCAAATGTCATTGCTCTTTAGCACTCTGGAAAGGTCTCTGACAGCAGACTTTTTCAATGAAACACATCTTTTCATCTCCTGACTGCTGGTGCCAAGGATATTGATTGTGAACCTGAACAAGGTGAAATAGTTAAAAATCTCAATCTCTGCTCCATCTATCATGATGCTGCCAATTGGCCCAGTGGTGAGAATCTTTGTTTTCTTGATGTTGAGATGTTAGAGAGACTACTCCCTTGAGGAAGAAATCATGTTTGAGAAGATGGAGGGCTGGAAGAGGATAGGAAAATCCTTAACCAGGTGGATTGACACAGTGGTTGCAGCAATGGGCTTGAGGTTGTTGAAGATTGTGAGGATGGCATGGGATAGAACAGGGTTCAGATCTATTGTTTATGGGATCACTAGAAGTCATGTTTTACTTGATGACACATAAAAACAACAATATAAACATAAAGTTAGAATAGTTTTTTATGGTGTTAGATGCTATCGAGTAGGTTCTGATTCATAGCAACCCTGCGTACAAAATAACAAATACTCCCCAGTTCTGCGCCATCTTCATGATCATTACTAGGCTTAAGAACATCGATGCTGTCCTTGGGCCAATCCATCTTGTTGAGGTCCTTCTCTTTTTCAGTGACCTTTACAAAGCATGACTTTGCCAAGCACATTTATTTTCTCCAAGGACTGGTCCCTCTTTAAAGTCCTCCCAAAGTAGGTGAGATTAAATAAAGTCTTATTAGCTTCATGCCCAAGAAACATCATGGTTGTACTTCTTCCAAGATAGATGTTTTGTTCTTTTGGCATTCCATGCCATATTCAATATTCTTTACCAAGAAAAAAATCCACAGTAATCAATTCTTGTTCCGTTTGCCTCCTTCAGTGTCCAATTTGCACATGCATATGGGGTGACTGCTTGAACTTCTGGCAGTTCCCTCTGTGTATACTGTTCTAGCCATTTTTGAACAAACTTCAGGAGTATTTTGCTTGCAAGTGATATTAACGATATTGTTTGATAGTTTCCACTTTCTGCTGAATCACCTTTCTTGGGAATGGAAGCAAATATAGATCTCTTTCAATCCATTGGCAAGACAGCTGTACTTCAAATTTCCCAGCATAAACTGCTGAGCACATCCAAGGCTGCATCTCTTAATTGAAACAAGCCACTTGGTATCTCATCAACTCCTGGGACCTTATTTTTTGCCAATCTCTTCAATGCAGCTTCCACTTCCTCCTTCATTACCATGATGGGGAAAAAGACCATGGCTTGAGTTAGGCAGACTTTGGTTCTCAAAATGACATCTTTATTCTTTAGCACTTTAAATAGGTCCTTTGCAGTAAATTTGCCGACTTCAATATGTCATTTAATTTCTTGACCTCTGCTTCCATGAGCATTGCTTGTATGTTTCTAGTTCTTGAATTTAATTTTGCTTTATGAAAAGCATAGATACATTTTGGGTAGACTTCAAACTTTTCAGTCTTGTTCCATTATTAAATGTATCAGTCTTCTTTAATAACAAGCATTATTCTAGAATTTCTATAGCTCTGATTAAGTCCAAGGAGCTCTGGTGGCCTAGTAGTAAGAAGCTGTGCTGCAACTGCAATCCCAAAGGCATGTAATTCAAATCCACCAGCTGCCCTGCAGGAGAAGGATGACCATTCTTTTCCCCTGGGATTTTCTGCCTCTGAAAACCTTCTGTAGAGCAGCCAAGTGTCAGTTCTGACTCGATGGCACACAACACCATCAACAACTGAGCAAACACACATAGATCGGTGAAGACTGAGATACTTTTTCCTCACTTTCTTTTCAAGATTTAGCTCCATCAGTGGATGCAATCAAGATGGCAATGTTATGGATCAAACTGGATTATTGAGCAGATTTTAGCAGGCAAGGAAGGTACAACTTTAAAGAAGGTGTTTACTAAAAACTCAGTGATTGATTCATTTATTGATCCTAATTTATACCACTGAACACAATAAAATATATTTTAAAAATACCTTCTTATTTAAATTAATATACAACTTATTTTTCCACTGGGGGGGGGAACCAAACAGAAAACTTATCACCGCTTCCGAAGAAAATTGACCAAAATAGGACTTCATTGATAAGTGGATTAACCAGCTTAAAATTCTGAAGGTAAAACTTGAAGTTTAAACAGTTTTACTACATTTTGAAAATTTATACTTTCTATCCTTTCCTTCAAATTTCTTAATGAATGTAAACACGATATATGTTCTTGACATTTGTCTCTAAACTCAGTGAGAATCTAAAGGAATTAATGCAGTCTCAAAGGAGACTTCCTTCTGTTCAGTTGTAATTACTAATACATCCATCTCCCAGTACCTAAGAAACCTAAAGCTTAAATAGCTGCTGTTGAACAAAACAGGTTTGAACTGAGTGAGTTCAATTTTATGAGAATTCTTTCCCCAAAATATCTCTATGTGAACAGTTTACATCACATTGCATTTTAAGAGGACACTTAAAAAGGAACATATGAGTTCCCTGTAATAGCCACAGGGGGAGAAATTCCACATATAAATGGGTCCACCAACTTCAAACCCAGGTTGTTATAAACCACTTATAAATGATATGCACATTTTCCTTTTGTTAGGAAGATTACTATCCCTAATCCTTAGTTTTTCAAAGTTCTAATATAAGCTTACTTTCCCCAGGGATAAATCTTATTTAAATTCACTTCTCTTCTCTTCTTAACAACCTCCTGTTATTTAAAGTTTTCAGATCTAAAATGGTTTTGGTCTTCTGCTTTTATTTCAGACTAATGCCCCTCCCAGAACTACCTTCTTTCTTTTTACTGCTGATATCTATTAAGAGTTAAGAGCTTTAGATTGTGTTCTCCTCTGTGCTTCAAGCTTGTCAAGAGAAAGGGGAGCTGCTAATGGCTGGCCTGTTAATTAAAACAGTAGCAAAGGAATGCCAAATAAGATATCAGCTGGTGAAGATGACTAATGCATGCCTACATTATTAGTGCACAAGAACAAAAAAAAGTCTGGACCGTGAGAGCTGCAATCATTGTGATTGTCTCAGTGCTCCAAAAACTGAAACAAATGACCTGCAAGGCAGAATTCTGGATTCAGGCCACTTCAGCTGTCCCTGAATCACTATTCATTATAAGAGTGGAGTAAAGAAACTGTTCCCATTTGTTTATTTGTAAAAAGAAATCAGTTCAGGTGATTGTTTCAGTGCGTTAGCAAATGAATCTTTTGACACTGCTGCCTTGAAAACAATAGTAGCGAGGGGGGGGCATGGAGGGGGGAGTGACCAATGCATAAGGACTAATAATATTTTCTTAGTAGATTTTTCAAGGTTCAAGCCCTGTGTATAAATGGTTTGACAGTTTTGCTACTATTTGTGCTCATTCTGAACTCTTTCAAGACTTTTCTTAATAAAATCTCAGATGATTTTGGGTGTTAGTTTACATAATCCAAATTTATTTTTACTTTGATTTTTTTTATAAGAACTATATTGTTTTGTGTGCTGTTTTAAAAAAATTTGCTAGAGAAAGAAAATGTCAAGTTCCAAGAATTTCAGCCTAAAAAGTTAAATGCTAAAACATCCCTATCTTTGTTAAACTAGAATATTCTTCTGTCAGATTAGCTTTCTAATACATTTGAATGGAAGATAGACAATCTCCTCCTGTACAATTTACAGTCTTAGAAACTCAAAGGAGGCTCAGCTATGAATCAGTTCTGACTCCATGACAATGAATGAATGAGTGAAAAATGCATTTGGAGACCAAATTGATGTTGTTTTTCTTGTATCATCAACTTGACTACAACCCAAACTTGACTGACCCTGTAAACAACAGATGGGAACCTTGACCTGTCCTGCACAGTCTTCACCATCTCGGATATGCTCAAGCCCTTTGTTTCAGTCACTATATTAGTCTATTTTGTTGAATGTCTTTCTCTGTGTCTTTGACCCTCTGCCTTTCCCAGTGTGCCATTTTACTCCAAAGACTAACCCCTCCTGACAGCATACCCAAAGTATATGAAACAAGCTTTTACCATCTTTACCTCTAAGGAGCTTTCTTGTTGTGTTTCGTCAAAGACAGACTTGTTTGTTCTTTTGCCATTGGAAAGCTGGTACTCTTATCCAACATCACAATTCAAAGGAATAGATTTTTCATCTATTATTTTAACTTATTATCCACTTTTCAGAGTCGTTGGAAATAACTGAAAACCATGACTTGGAGGAGGTTCACCTCAGTCTTTAAACTGATGTCATTGCTCTTTAGCACTTTGGAGATGTCCTTGACAGCAAATTTTTCCCAATATAACATGATTTCTTGACTACTGGAATTGTGAGTGTTGATTGTGGTTCCAAGTAAAATGAAATTGTTGTAGCCCACAGATACTTGAGGAAAGAAAAAAGTTCCTAGGAAAAGGCAGTGTAGTAGTGTTTGATTATGTTTCTGAAAACTTGAGTTCTAATATAAGCACTCTTAGATATTGTACTGATATTATCGTGGACCTCTGTTCCCTCTTCTGTAAAGTGGGAGATCTCATGTAGTTCTAGTGTTTTGTGTTGTAAATTGTAACCTTTAACTTGACACATCATGTAACATAAATTCAGTATACTATAATCCTTACTCAGACCTTGCCTGGATTCTCTGCCATTGTTGAAGAAATTAAAGCATTAATTATTTCACCATTTATTATCACAAGCCAAAGTTTAAAGTTAAATATATTCTATAAAGTATTAATCTTTTTCACAGATGAGTTAAAGACATTGGGTGAATAAAGACTTTGGCAGGATACAGAATATTCCATCCCAGTGAGATTGTTAGTAAATTATTAATGATTAAAATACTGGGTTTTATAATTTTGTAAATATTTGTCATAAGTATCATGAGGTTGCAGTGAAAATCACTGAAAGTCCAGATGTAAAGTATAAACAATACAAATAACTGTTACAATATGTCTGGATTATTATTTTCTTGTGTGTGAATGGTGGGTTTTGTTTTGTTTCTTTGTTTAATGAGTATTTCACTTTTAGGTGTGATCTTCTTATATGCCTGTTTGGCTGAGATTTGAACCACAGTGGTGGGTTTTGTTCTTCTTTCAAACGGTAACTACGGGCCATAGTTAAGGGTTCAACTCCCTCTGTCAGATCAGTAAGCCTGAACATTTTTAGCCATTTATGTTTTTGAGTTTTCTCCCACCTCTTTTGCTTACTTCATCCAAAAATTTCTACTATGATCCCTTCTAGAGTGATCAGCAATGGTAGCTGGTTACATATCTTTTTTAAAATCCTTACTTATAAAAAAAAAATCCTTACTTATATTTGTGCAATTTTATCTTCACAAAATTATTGAGCCCATGCAATATATTCATTCACACTTTACTGTAGTAGTTATGTTGTCTGAAACTCATAGCGATACTACGCACATTAGCACTAAAGACTGCCCTGTCATGACCCAGTTGCTCTGATTCAGCTACCTCCATTACCTTAGTTAGTGTATCAATCCATCTCCTCCAGGGTCTTCTCTACCCTTCTGGGCCTGATGTCCCTCTCCAAGGATCAGTCCCTCCTGGCCACATGTCTAAAGTATGTGCGACAGAGCTTCAGAATCCTGGCCTCTAAGGTGAAATTTGATTTTTCTCTCTCCAAGACAGACATTTGTTTTCTTGGAGGTCCATGGTACGTGCAAGACTCTTCTCCACAACTCAAAGTCATCAATTCTTCTTCTGTCATCCTTAGTCATTATCCAGCTCTTTGATGCATAGCAAGCAATTGCAACAACCATAGATTGGATCTGGCACACTTTAGTCTCTAGACTGAGATTGTTGCTTCCCAGTACTTGGAAAGACCCCTGACTACAGATTAACCTAAAGCAATTCGCCTTTTGATTTCCTGACTGCTGGTGCAAAAAGTGTTGATTGTGGAGTCAAAAAAGCTGTAACTAATAACAACCTCAATCTCTTTTCCATCCATCATGGTGCTGCCAATTGGCTCAGTTGTGAGAATCTTTGTCTTCTTGATTTTGAGCTTCAATCCATATTAAGACTATAGTCCTTGACATTTTGCAATAAGCATTTAGAACTTCCTCAGTTTCAGCAAGCAAGGTTGTGTCATCTGCATAATGTAGGTTATGCATATGTTTTAATTTATTAGATCTGCCCTTTCTTTTAGCTTTGACATTGCCTTCATACAGCTCTCCAGTTTCCTTTGGGGAAAAAGTTACAATATTGATTCAAAGTTAACTCTCATGAAAATGTGGAATATTTTGAAGATCTATTATAGTGCTACCTACATTATACATAAAAGCAATGTCAAAGCTAAAAGAAAAGGCAGATCTAATAAATTAAGACATAAGCTCACACAACACTTCAATATATGTAATAACAACTGAAATGTCTATCAGCTAGTAAATGGGTTTGTGTTTGAATCCCACTCCTAACACCAACTATAAAAATAAAGCAAGGGCCACATGAGAAGCACACCATATTTTACCTCTATGAACTTATAGGTGGAACTGTCCCTGTACAAAATATCAGTAACACAAAACCAATTCCCATGGGGTAAGACATGTTCCCGAGGCTCCTGTGCCTCTTTCTACTCATCTCAACACCAATCTTGCTACTTTCCTGGGTTCAAAATCCAATGTGATAGCTCACAGACCACACAGAACCACACTGGAAGAGTTAAAAGGTTATAATACATATTAATAACAGAATATAGTCAAGACAGCTCCAGAAATGTGCAGGCAGACACTTTAGCCTTGAGCCTTATGCCTCTAAGTGTTCCCAAGATCTCAGTCCAGCCAATATTGGCTTCCTACCAAATTGTTCAACAAAGTTCTCAGTCCTACCAATGTTGGCTCTCCCCACTCTCCCAAAGTTCTCATCTAACATTATAGCTTCAATTCAGCCATGGCTGCTACTGTCTCAAAGTGTGTCTTACATTTCACTGGGTTAGAGGATGCCTCTTTCCTCTTCTGGTGGGGCAAGATTCCATCTCAGCAGCTAGAACTGTTTAAGTTCTAGTTTAAATTGGTAAGACTAGTCAGTTCTCTCTTAGGTTATTGTGGAATAGTGGATTATCAGTTTCTCTGTAGAAAAATCAACATGCCACATTCACATAGTCCCACCCATCCACATAGTCATCCATACTTAAAGTATTTTAAAAAAATTGAAAAAGAAGGAACACTCCCAGAGACATTCTAGGAAGCAAGCATAAGCCAACTGCCAAAACCAAGCAAAGATATTACTAAGAAAGAAAACTACATGACAATATCTCTCATGAATATAAATGCAAAAATCTTAATCAAAATCCTAGTCAATAAATCCAAATCACATAAAAACCAATTCATTATAACCAAGTGAGATTCATAACATTTATTCAAATGTTGCTCACCATAAAAACAATCAATATAATTTACCATATTAATAAAGCAAATGACAAGAACCACATGATCTTAGTAATTAATGCAGAAAAGGTATTTGACAAAATACAACACCCCTTCCTGATAAAGACACCCAGTACAATAGGAATGGAAGGGAATTTCCTCAACATATTGAAAAGTATATATGCAAAACAAAGGGCTAATTTCATTCTCAATGCAGAAAAACTAAAAGCATTTTCCTTGTGAACAGAGACTCAACAAAGATGTCCACTGTGCCATTTTTATTCAATATTTTACAGAAGCTCTTGCTAAGTCAGTACGACAAGAGAAGAAGATATGAGACATCCAGATAGGCATAGAGAACGTTAAACTATCACTTTCTGCAGATGATATGATAGTATGCACAGAAAACCCCAAGCACTCAACAACAACAACAACAACAATAACAACAAACTGTTAGAGCTAGTAAGCCAATTAAGTAGAATGGCAGGACTCAAGATCAATATCCAAAAATCAATGGGCTTCCTCTACAGTAACAAAGAGAACTCAGAGAAGAAAACCAACAAAGCAATACCATTTACAATAGTCAACCACAAACTGAGATGCTTGAGAGTGAAGCTAACTAGACACACAAAAGACCTATTTAAAGAAACCTATAGAACATTTCTGCAAGACACAATAAAAGACCTAAAAAGTGGGGAAATGTGCCCTGTTCATGGATAGGAAAGCTCAATATTGTGAAAATGACAATTCTAACAAAAGCAATTGACATGTTCAATGCAATCCCAATACAGAGATACAAAATTCATTTTTCAAGGATATCAAAAGGGAAATTTTCAGCTTTATTTGGAGAAGAAAGAGACTCTGAATAAGTAAACAAATTCATAGCACATAACAGTAGACTGAAATGTGCCTCAGATTGGAAATTAGAAGCTGAGATTGACTACAGATCAAAGCATTTAAGGTGAAGGAAAATTTTGAGAGTAGATAGTGATTGTGCTTGTATAACTTACTAAGGTAAATAAAAGTCTTTTAAGATTTTCAGATTTTATGGTGTGTATAACTTTGTAAGAGGTGCGCTGGTGACATAGTATGTAGTGTGTTGCACTTCAACCAAAAGGTCAAGTGTCTTCAGCTGTTTGAATACTTAGAAATTTTATCAAGTGTAAGATGGCATATATAGATGTACATTTATTTCTACATTCTTTCTAATAGAAAATTAATATAAATACATCAGTTAATATCTACACATACACCCAGGTGAAAAAGACAGTATTTAATTTGGAAACGGGGGGATTGTATACCAATGAAAGAATTTTTTCTTTTACTTTTCAAAGAGAGAAGCAAACTGGGGTGGGGGAGGGCTGGGCAGGTAGAAAAGTGCAACAATGAATGGATGGAAATAAAAAATCTCTGTAAATGTTCATTAAAATTAATTTTTTAAAAAAGGGACTCAAACCCCAAAACCTCATTGGGATCCCACTTCCAGTTGGTCCTGTTGCTACCACCATTGTTGCTGCTGCTGTTGCCTGGAGGAGTCTAGGCCAACATTAGTGATGGGAGGAGAGTGAGAGGAATTGAGTGAGGGTGGAGTGGAGCTCACTGAGCTCTGCCAGCTGTTGTGCCCTCCTCAATAGTAAGTATTGACTGGCCTGACAGCTCCTACCATCATAGCCCATCGCCCAGTAGACAAAACCCTAGAACCCTCAACAGAGCCACATCTACTACCCACCTACTGTATCCCACACATAGTCTCACAGTCCAATGTTGAAGTCTTTGAAACTATTAGAGGAAAATAATAAAAACAAAATGCTTTCCCTTAAATCAAAACAAAAACCTTAAGGGACCACAGATATATATGAGTTAGACATTCCATACCTGTATTTGAATTCACCTACATAAATAACAAAGAAAGCTGTTTGAATTCAACAGCTGCTCTGAGAGAAGGATGGGCAATCTCCTCCAGTACAATTAACTGCCTGAAAACCCTCCCCTGGAGGATCGACTATGAGTTGATTCCAAGTGGATGGCCCCCTCAACAACAGCAATCATCAATCAATGGTTAATAAGTAAAAAAATTTCAGGTAGCTATTTAAAAATGAGACATTGAAGTGCAAAATTCTGCAATGTATATCATTTAATAAATGAAGCACATGCAAGCATGTTATTAATAATGGAGAAAAAGTATATGCATATGTATTATGTGCATGTATACATGGTGGTGTGTCATTATAGAGTTTTAAAAAATGTGCGCAAAAAAATAAAGATTAAGATTGCTTCATGTGAAAGTGTTTCATTCAAAAGGAGATTTTCTTTTTTAATGCATTTCTCCTATGTCTTTTGAGTTTATATAACATGCACTTAACACATTATTGTACTCATGAATAAAATTCAAATTAAAGAAAAAGAAACACTGACTTTCTCCTCTGGGGAAGATGTAGTCGGTCAGCACAGGTCAATGCTCCTGCTGGTCACAGCTAGAAAATCAGAATAAATTATGAAAATCATATTTTTAAAAGCACAGAGAAGTGTGCAATCAACAAAGACTTAATGGGTTAAAATCCCAGAAGTGGAAGCTACTAAGAAGCTAGCTGAAGATTCAGGGCGTCTCTTTTATTCCTTGAGGATTTTTTCTTTCTCTGGAGTGGGCTTGGACACGACCCTGATAAAAGGAACTTTTCGTGAAAAGAAAAATGAACAAAATCTCAAGCAATTGGACATGCCTAGACTGAGAAAATTTAAGAGTTGAAGAGTTTCAAATTCACAGCTGGTTTTCTCGAAGAATTTTGCCAAATTATGAGACTATACAAAAGGACAAAAAGCTAGACCAATAGCTTCTGAAAGGCAAAAAGTCTCCTTCCATCTTACAAAGAGTTGTCAGGAAGGTGTCTTTTGAGGCGTTGATAATATCCTGTCTTTTTCATTTGGGTACTGGCTACATGGATAAGCATAGTTCTGGAAATTTATTGATCTATATACCTATATATTGACTTTCTAGATATTAACTTTTATCAGGATTGGAGGAAGACTCATCAACAACCTGTGTTATGCAGTTGACACAACCTTGCTTGCTAAAACTGAGGAGGACCAGAAGGATTTGCTGCAGAAGGTCAAGGACCGCAGCCTTCAATATGGATTGAAGCTCAACAACCAGAAAACAAAGATTCTCACCACTGTGCCGATTGGTAGCAGCATGATAAATGGTGAAGAGATTGAGATTGTTAATAGCTTCAGTTTGCTTGGCTTCACAATCAATAGTCTTAGTATCAGCACCCAGGGAATTAAGACAAATTGTACTGGGTAAGTCTGCTATCAGGGACCTCTTAGGAGTGCTGAAGACCAATGATTTCAGTTTAGAGACTAAGGTGCATCTGATCTAGACCATAGTCTTTGTAATTACTTGGTATGCATCAGAAAGCTGCAGAATGACTAAGGATGATTGAAGGAGAACGCCTTTGAGCTTTGGTGCTCGAGAAGAGTATCATGGAAGACAGATTTGGCCTGGAGCAGGTGAAACCAGGCTGTTCCTTGGAGTAAAAAATTCTGAAGCTTTGTCTGACATATTTGGGTACGTTGCAAAGAGAGGCCAGTCCTTGGAGAGGAATTTCATAGTCGGGACGGTGGAGGGAGAGCGCAAGATAGGAAGACCCTCAATGAGATGAATTGACTCAGTGACTGGGGTAATGAGGTATATGTGCTAGAGATGATGAGGTTGACTTAGGATAGAGCAGGGTTCAGAGCTATTGTACACGAGGTCACTGAGTCTCAAGTAACTTGACAGCACTTAACAACCACAACCACCTATGTATTAGTTTTCATTTACTTACTGAGCTCTGGTGGTCTTGTTTGTAGGGAATTGTACTGCTAATCCACAAGCAGAGAGTTTAAATCCACCAGCTGCTTCACAAGGAAAAGATGGACAATCTCCACCTGTGCCATTTGTAGCCTTAGAAAACCTGCTGGAGGGTCAGCCGTGAGTTGCTTCCAACTTCACAGCAATGAAATGGGTTTTCAAACCTATAAACATATACATTTTCAATATGTACATAATACCTCACTAAAATTAATAAGGCATTGAGAAGCTATGTAAAATATATGACTTTATATATTAACAAAATAATTAATATCATTGGGATGTATACTTCATAGAAACTCTACCACACCAAACAGAAGTAACTATCAACCAAAAAAGAAAACAAATTAAAAAGGAACACGTGGGATTTCTATCTTGTGGTGTTTTTGTTTGTTTGTTTGCTGTCTGTGCTTTCTTTTCATCTGCTATCCATCAGGTTGTCATATTGTGGTAGCATGTGTGTTCCTACAATGCTGTAAGCTCCACCACCAGTGTTTCAAGAACCAGCAAAGCTACCATGGAACTCTAGATTGGAAAGAAAGAACTGGAAATCTTTGGAAAATGGGCCAATGAAAGTCATAAAGATGGTAACAGCACATTGTCTAATATAGTCCTGGAATGTGAGCCCGCTAGATTAAAAGCACTTTACAATTACGACAACAACCGTCTCAAGTACAGAAACTACTAGAAGTAATTACAACATGAGAGTTTTTTTTTGACTAGTTATTAAATGCAAAGGCATTTGACTGTGTGGATCATAACAAACTGTGGCTGACTCTGAGAAGAATGGGAATCCCAGAACATTTAATTGTGCTAATGCGAAACCTATA
>NW_006399815.1:15711815-15724031 GCF_000299155.1 Elephantulus edwardii | reverse complement strand
TTGTGTTTCCATACTTGATGGTTCTACCTAGGTTGCCCTTTTTGTTAATCTGCGTGTGTTCTGTTGTGCATAGGGTTTTCAGAGGCCTGCTATGATGCAGCTTACATAATTATAATAAACCATGTGAAATGGCGTATATTTACTATATTGGACCTTAAATAGGACAATTCATCTGGTTCACTCTATTAACTATAACAAACAATATTGTATAAAGACTGAGCTTATTAACTGATATCGTCCAAGTTTTTTGGGGGATCAGAAAAGTATGTGAATTATCTTTCTAAAATTAATTTAATCAGATTCTTTTTCTATATCAGAATGTGAGAGAGTTATTCAGTTGTTGAATGGATGTCAGGTCTAATCAAGTCCATTGGGCTAATTCTTTACATGTGAGGGTAACTAACTAACAAATACCGAATTAGCTGTACAGTAATCTTTTATCTTATTAAGATAAAAATAGAGAGAAACTCTAAACCTTATGATGTAACTTTTGATTCTGTTTGAGTGGAAGATGATTGCATTCAAATGCGAAAAGATTTTCAATAACTTGGTGACTTACATGCTGCTGCACCTTTCAGTTTTGTTGAAGATGTGGGAACATTTATAGTTGTTAGGTTTCTAACAAGGAAGCTCCGTGTTTCTACCACATGTCATATGATGACATAGACTTGGCATCATTGATTTCAATCATTTGTTTCCTCATGAGGAGACCTGATTGTTTGAGCCACAGAGAATGAATACCCTTTTAATAATTCAGTTGAACTGTCACTGGAGCTAAACTTGTTCTTATCCTTAGGGGAAATAATGGCCTCTAGTTCCTCTGAATTACTCAGTTCATTTGTTTCCTCAGAATGTTGTCAGTTTTCCCTTAAGGGTTGATTTATGTGTCAAGGGCTTCACTAGGAATAGAATAAGGAGATCTTCCCCAGACACTTGACAGTGGGAGGAAAGCTGCTAGAGGGGAGGGAAAGTGCACGCAGCACTGAAGAAAGTCTGTCTAGATATACATCTTCCTTGTTGCTTCATTTTCTTTTATCATTTTAAAATTAAAGAGGCAATATATTTTTTTAAAGTGAGCTACAAGAATATAAAATATGGTATAAACCCCCAGTCTTTTAAAGGATTGCTAAAGGAGATCTTGTACCAGTAGTGCATCACGTGTTGCAGTGCTAGCTTCTTGAAGGGAAGATGAGCAACTTCTATCCATAGTGAAACTTGACAGAGGGTTGCCATGAGTTGGAATTGCATTGGTAGTGGGTTTGGTTTGGGTTTTTAAGCAAGTACAAAGTTCACTATTGTATGGAAACAATCAAGTCCTGTGAATGAACATAACAGCTATACTGTCAACATTGGGGTTGGCTCGTGGAGTCAAAGTTTTGGAAATTGGGTTTTTAGATCAAATGACCATAGCAAGACAACCAGAGACATGTCAACCTTTGGGAAATGCGCCTGAACCTACTTAAATAGTTAATGTTTGATGGAGAGATTTTAATCAAACACAAGCAGATACAGCTGAGCTCTCTTAGCTCTCTGCAACACAACCATTAGCTGTGCTTTTCTCGCCAAAAGAAATTGCCAGTGCCTTCTTTGATTAGCCACTGGCCTGGCCTGTTTTATATCAATTTCCTCAATTAAGGTAAATAGTTAGGCTTTATTATTTTGTAATTCAATCTAAGTCACATTATAATAAAATTTTTTCCTATAAATGAGGAAAAATATCACTTTATTTTTAGAAATAGAATTTTTGGTTTTATGTACTAAATTATATGAATGCGGTTTTCTAAGCATAATAAAAAGGGATCGTAAGACACTTTTTTGATGAAATAAAAACATTTTACATGGGTTCTAGTTCTAGCCAAAGCTAATGTTGTACATTCTCACTGCAGAACAAATTTATGTTTTTCAACTTTAGAAGAACAAAGTTTTTGGTCCTCATAATACAATGTCCTTTGTACAGACATGACTTGATTCCAACTCAGATACCCCGCAAGCACAGAGTAGTTCTCAAGGTTCCCAAGCATCTTATCTTTCAGAAACAGGTAACTAGATTAATCTTCCAAAAGGCTTCTGTTCTTAAGTGCTTCCAAGTCAAGTACAACTCATAGCAACCTTCTGAGCAAAAGATTTGAACCCTGTGCTATCCTGTGCCATATTTGTCAACCCTGACACACTTGAGCTAATGACATCAGACACTGTATCAACCTATCTTTTTGAGGGTCTTTCTCTCTTTCACTAACCTTCCATTTTTTTCTAAGTTTGATATTCTTTTCCAAGAAATAGCCTTCCTTAGTAACATGTCCAAAGTTGTGAGATGAAATTTAACCATCATTGCCTCTAAGGAGGACTCTAGTTGCCCTTTCTCTAAGACAAATCTATTTCTCCTTTCGTCAGTCCCTGAGATATTCAGCACTCCTCTCCAACCTCACAACTCAAAGACATAGATTGTTTTGCCATCTTTATTCATTGTCTCTATGATGCATAGCAGGTGATTGGAAAGACAGTGGCTTGAGTCAGGTACATTGTTGTCTTTAAACGGACATTGTTGATCTTCAGGGCTTTGGAGAGGTCTTTGAAAGCTGACTTTGCCAATGCTGTATGTCTCCTGATCTCTTCACTGCTCATACCAAGGGTGTTGATAGTTTTCGTTGAGTATTATCAAAACAACTACAACTCATAGAATCCCTGAGAAAAATAGCTCTGAACTTTAGCCTCTACTGCATTATTCTCACTGTCTCTGTCATTTGCTCAAGTCCATTGTTGCAGTCACTGTGTCAGTCCATCTCCTTGAAGGTCTTGCTTTCTTTTATTGATACGCTGCCCTTCCTACTATGTAATCATTTCCCAGGGACTCATCCATCCTAAAAACATACCCAAAGTACATGAAACTAAACTCCACAATCCTTGTGCGTGAGGAGCACACTGGTTGCACTTCGTCCGAGGCAAAGTTGTTTGCTTTTTTTGACAGTCCATGGGATCTTCAATACTCTTCTTCAACACTGCAATTCAATGACACAGATTTTTACCTCTGCCATCCTTATTCATCGTACAACTTTCAGATTCATAGGAAGTAATTAAAAAGAACATGTTTATTTAGATCAGGTGCAGCTTGATCTTTAAGCTAACAACATTGCTATTCTGCACTTTGAAGAGGTTTTTGAAAATAGATGATAATGAAAACATTAACTACTACAGTCTTTTCTCCACCTGTCATGATGTTGTCTATTGGTCCAGGGATGAGCATGTTGAGAGCTATAGTCTTTGAATTTCGGAAACAAGTGTTTTAAGTCTCTTTCACTTTCGGTAAACAAGGTTGTGTCATCTGCATTACGCAGGCTGTTGATGAGTTTTCCTCTAAACCAGATACCATATTCTTTTTCAAATAGTCCAGCTTCTCTGATTATTTGTTCAGTGTACAAAGTGAATAGTGTTATGTACCATAGAAAGACACAACCCTGACACACACCTTTCCTGGTTTTCAAGTATTTGGTGGACTGTTGTTGTTATTATATGCTGTTGAGTTGGAAATGACTCATGGCTGATCCTCCAGGGGATTTTCAGAGGCTGCAAATCACATGAGTAGGGATTGCTCATTCTCATCCTGTGGAACAGTTGGTAGATTTGAACGACATGCCTTTGGACTGACAGCATAACTCCTTGACACTAAGCCACTAGAGCTCCCAGTGGACTTGTTTGTTATTGTTATATGCCACCAAGTAGACTATGACTTATAACAACCCTATGAACAATGGCTCTGATCCTTGCCCTGTGTTGAGCCAACCTCCATCTCCAACACACTCGACTCCATTGGGTCAATTGTCAGTCATTTTATCAATTCACCTTATCAAGGTCTTACTCTCTTGTGCTAACTCTCTTTCTGAGGATGATGTCCTTCACCAAGGACTGGTTCCTTCTGAAAACTTTGAAGTATGAGAGACAGTTTCACTATCCTTGCCTACAAGGGTTTTCCTTTCTTTTAAATAATATAAAAGGATAAAAAGGGGAAAATCCTTTTCCTTTCTGAATTAAAATTCTCTAACTCCATGTATGCACTTTTTAGGGCAAGAAAAAGAATTGGAAATACTTACTATCTCTTTAGTGTTTTAGTTAGGAGGAGCTCTGGTGGCACAATGAGTTATGTATTGTGTTGGAGGTTTTAACCAAAATGCTGAAGGTTAGAAACCACAACCACTCTAGTTAAGATTTACAGTCTCCATACTCAATACAGGCTTCTCAAGGGTTGGAATTTACACTGCAGCAGTGGGTTTGAGTTTTGGGTTTGTTTTTAGGTAGAGTAATAGAAGAATTTTCTTTGGATTTCTGAGGACAGAGTATTAACTATTGAAGAGAAAAACTGAGTCTCAGCATTCAGTAATGTTTCTTTCTTTTGTACATAAGAATGTCATGCATCAGAACTAACTCAAGTTCATCTAGCAACAACAAACCTTGATTTAGCAAAATGTAAATGTTTTCTACATTTTATCATAAAACAGCTTATTTTCTCAGACTACTGCCTGTAATTGGCTAGGTAAATCTTAATTATGCCCTACTTTATCTTTTTTAAATGAATCTTGTTGTTTTTGTTACTATGCGTCCTCAAGACAGCTCCGATTCACAGCGACACTGTTTACAGTGTCTGAACCCTGCTCTATCCTGAGTCAATTCCATAGTCTCTGACACTTAACCTCATTACCCCAGTCACAGAGTCAATCCACTTTATCCACCTTATCCACCTTCCTCTCTTGCCCTGTCCCTCCACACTTCCAAGCATGATGTCCCCTGCTAAGTAATGGTCCCTCCTTGTAACATGACCCATGTATGTCAGATAGAGTCAAAATCCATGCTCTCAAGGAGCAGCCTGGTTTCACCTTCTTCAGGATGGACCTGTTTTTTTCTCTTAGCAGTCCATGGTATAGTCAATACTCTTCTCCAACACCACAGCTCAAAGTCATCAATTTTTTTTTTCTGTCATTCTTAGTAATTGTCCAGCTCTCTGATGCATAGCAAGTAATTGCTAATATCATGCCCTGGATCAAGCATACCTTAGTCTCTAGACTGACATCATTGCTACTCAGTACTCTGGAAAGATCCCTTACAGCAAATTTTATCAATGCAATTCATCTTTTCATCTCCTGGCTTTTGGTACGGAACGTGTTAATGAGGCTACCACTTAGGAACCTATCAGAACAATGGTGGCTGAGTGGTTAGGAATTATGCTGCCAATGTAATTGTACACAGTTCAAATCCATCAGCTACTCCAGGGAAGAAAGTTGGACAATTAACTCCCACGTCTATTACTGCCTCCAAACCCCCCACCCCACAGAGAATCAACCATGAGTTGGTTCCAACTCTCTGCTAAACAGCAACAACAACAACAATAACCTCTTAGCATTCTCAGTGTTAGCCATAGTTAAGATCTACACAGTCAAATGCCTTTGTAAAGTCGATTAAACACAGATAGACATTCTTCTCATATTCTCTACTTTCAGGAAGGATCCATCTAAGATCACTAATGATATACCTAATTCTATATCTTCTTCTAAACCCCACTTGAACTTAGAGCAATTCCCTGCCAAAGTAGTGTTCTAGTAGGTTTTGGATGATTTTCACAATACTTTGCTTGCATATGATATTAATAAAAGTGTTTGATAATTCTGTTCGATCACTTTTGTAAAGATTTAGAAAAAATATAGGTTTCTTCTAGTCAATTGACCAAGCAGCTATCCTTAAAATTTTCTGATTTAGCCTAGTGAGCACATCCAAAGCTGCATATATTAGTTGAAACATGTCAGTTGGTATCCTGACAATACCTGGGAACTTCTTTTTTGGCCAATGTCCTCAATGTGGCTTGAGCTTATTTCTTTGTTGCCATTGGTCTTATTAATATGGTTCTTCATGAAATTTTTCAATGTTGAACAATTCTTTTTGATTTACTGACTGTGTATTCCTTCCATCTTCTTTTAGTGATTCAAGATTTTTTCCCCACAGTACATCTCTGTATTGCAAAACTCAAGGATTAAATTTGTTTTCCATTTCTTTCAGCTTGAGAAATGCCAAGTGAATTCTTGTCTTTGTATTTTGTGACTCCAGTTCTTTGCACATTTTGTTATTGCATCTTGTCTTGTTTTCTTGAGCTTCCCTTTGAATCTTAGCTCTTTTACTTAAGCAATTTTCCTTTATTTTGGCTTCTCAATACTCTAATGCAATTTTCATAGTTTCTTCTGATATCCATTTTGGTTTTTTCTTCTTACTCTGCCTTTGATCCTTGATGCCATGCCACAGCTCCTCTGGTCTTCAGTCATTGGCATTCAATGACTCAAAACTATTCTTAAGATGATTTTTAATTCAGATGGGATAGACTCAAGGTTGTATTTTGGTTCTTGTGAACTTGCTTTAATTTTCTTTGTCTTCAATTTGAACTAACACATGGTCTTTTCCACAGTCAGCATCTGATCTAGTTTTGACTGCTGATATTGACCTTCTCCAATGATTCTTTCCACATATATAAATCGGATTCATGTGCAGTCCATCAGGTCAGATCTATGTTTAAAGTAGTCTTTTGTGCTTTTTTAAGAAAAGAAAGGTATTTTCTATGAACAAATCATTCAATATCCAAAATTCAGTCTCTTGTTCTCCAGCCTTACTTCTGTCCTCGTGCCCTTACTTTCTGACTACCATTCCTACCTTATTGTTTTCAACTTTTGCATTCCAGAAATCTACAGAACAAGGGAACATGGCATGGTTTAAAATTAGGAAAAATAAGCATCAGTTTTATCCTTTATCCATACCAATTCCATCTGTATTCTGAGCAAATCATTCATGAAAATGTACTCTATGACGAATAATGCAACATTAGGATCAGAGGTAGACTCGACAGCCTGCCTTATGCAGATGATGCAGCCTTACTTGCTGAAAGTGAGGAGGACTTGAACCACTTGCTGCAGAAGATCAAGGACTATATAGGGATTACATATCATCATCAAGAAAACAAAGGTCCTTACCAGGGGAACTTGAGACAACAACATAGATAGATGGAGAAAGGATTGTAATTGTCAATCAATCATTTTGTTACTTTGATGAATAATTAACACCCTCTGAATCCACAATCAGGAGATCAGGAGACATATTGAATTAGGCAAATGTGCTGTTAGAGATCTCCTCAAAATACTGAAGAGCAATGATGTCAGTTTGAAGACTAATGTGAGCCTGATTCAAATCATAGTTTTTTTCAATAACTTGATACATATCAGAGAGCTGGCTGAAGAAAAAGGATGACAGGAGGATGATTAATGCATTTGAGATGTGAAGAATATACTCCTTATAGCCTATGTACTGCTAAAAGAACAAATATCTTGGAAAAATATAGACAGAGTGCTTCTTAGAGGTTAGGATGACAAAACTTCACCTCTCACACTCTGTGTATATTGTTAGGAAAGTCTATTTCTTGGAAAGGGATATCATGCTTGGAAATATGAAGGGTTTGGGAGAGAGAGGAAGACCTCTCAGTGAAATAGATTGACACAGTGGTTGTAGTGATGGGTGCTGGTGTTTCAGGGATGATGATGATGATGATGGCACACTATAAGTCTGTTGTTTTTAGGGTTGCTGTGAGTCATACTCAACTTGAAGGTACTTAACAACCACCACCACCTAGCATTGTGCTTAAGTATGAGTTTCTTATAGTTATTGTAATAAATTACAAAACCTTGAGGAAATATGTCAGAATTTTCCAGCAATATAGATATATTTTCTCAGAGTTTTGCTGTCAAGTCCAAATATCAAGATTTTAGTTGGGCAACAGTTCCTCTAAAAAGTCTGGAACAAATCCTTCCTTATCCATTTGCGGTGGCTCCAAGGTGGTCCCTTGACTTATGGTTGCACAACTCCAATTTTTCTGCCTCTCCATTCACATCGTCTTATGGTTTCAGAGCTTCTCCATATGACTGATGGGTTACCTGAAATATTTCCTCATCTGTTTGTAAGGCCACTTGCAGGAATTAGACCCCATGTGGAAATCCTAGATTATCTCATCTCAAAGTCTTTAAAATGTCCTTTTGCCAAATAAGGTAGCATTTTCAGAGTTTTGGTATCAGAACAAAGATGTATCTTTCTGGGGTCCACTATTAACTGTACTTATATATCCTCACTACCAACAACAAGGTAAATGAAGGAATAAGATTGAAGTGAAGCTGAGGAAAAACCCCCAAAAGCTCAGATCTATTTACAAAAAAAGAAGGCATTGAGAAGGACCAGTCTTACGTACTTGAAAAAAAATAATCTGTAAATCCTTTTAGCATCATACATGCTGTCAAAGTGATTAACCCTTAAAGTTTTCAGTTGGTTAATTTAATACTTCAGTCTAAGTAATTTGAAAATAAATTATCCAGAACGGTATTTCCATATAAGATGTCTTCAAAATACAATCAAGTGCTTAAAATGTATCAGGTCCATGTTGTTGTGTTGTTAAGTGCCATCCAGTCGCAGGTGACTCATAGCAACCCTATGAAGGAGAGTCCTTTCTTCCTCTATCCAGGTTAACAGGGTTTTCTGAAACATCAGGTCCATAGATTTCAAAATACATATAAAGCACAAGCAACCCCCGTGACACAATGGGTTAAGTATTAGGATACTCACTTAAAGCTCAGCAATTCAAACTGAACCAGTGTGGTCTAAGGGGACACAAATGTGATGATTTGCTTCCTTAAAATGTTTTCCCCTTGGAAATCTTTTGGTGTATGTGGGTTTTACTCTATCCAATAAGGTTGCTTTGAGTCAGAATTAACTAGAGGCAGTGTGTTTTTAAACAATGTACTTTTGTAAAGGAAATCTGGAATTCTCTAGCTGATTGGTCTTATTTTGGCTAACAAACAGCAATATAGAATGTATGGCTATATTTATTTATTTTACTTATCTCCTATTCAGTAAAAAGAGATAATCCATGGGGGAAAATTGTTTCGGAAAAGATAGTATCAAATGTGCAGTGTTATCAATGTTCATTTGTCTAAAACTTTTCACATTTTTATAAATCTTTATTGTTTAAAAGGAAGACTTAGGCCTTGAGATTGATAACAGTTCTTGGGAAATAATTTTATGGATTGCTCTATTTCTGTGAGCAAGTGCTTCTCAACATTCTCCCTTGTTATCCAATACCCACAAATGTAAACCCACACATATGTAATTTACATGCTGGTTTTAAGTTGATAAAATTTGTGATAGCTATTCTTAGACTAAGAACAAGAAAGGATGGGGAGGGAGCTATCAGTGGAAATAGGCAGTAATGGAGTTAATCACTGTGTGATAAATATACTGAGAGTGCAATGTAAATGTCAATTATTAGTCAACCAAAATGGGAAGCAGCACATATAGTCTTGTTTAGAGAAACAGACAAGAAAGAAATCAAATCTCAAATATACAATTCAAATGCTGAATCAACCTACGGCAAACCTCAAGAATTTTCAATGCCTATATTTTGAAATGAAAAGAAACAATATAGCAGAAAAAGAATAGAAATTTAAAAAACAGTAAGAAGGCTTCTTGAGTACCTACACCTTAATAAAAATAACATTTTACTTTTAATTTTAATAGTTTCCATCCTTATGGCTTTATAACTATCATTAACTTGCTGCCGTAACTCAGACCAACTCAGTTCCATCTATTAGATTTCTGAGGCTATAATTCTCACAAGAGGGCATTTTCACCTTTCTGCTGGTGGATTTAAGCCATTAGAAAGGCATGCCTTTGGATTAGCATAGCAGCACAACTCCCTAGAAACTATGCAACCACAGTTCCTCATTGGATAGGTAAGTTTTATATTTTAGTTATTTTTACTTTATGTTACAGTATACTATAAATATGTTTCCATGTAATGCTTAAAAGTTTATTTTAGCACTTTAAAAGCAATACATTTAATCAGTATATTTCATCAAGTTTATAATATAAAAATTTATATAACTATTTATGGACCTTTCCAAAGTATTGAGGAGTAGTGATGTCAGTTTTAGGATGAAGGTGCGTCTGATTCAGGCCATAGTCTTTCCAATTACTAGATACATATCTGAGACCTGGACAATAAATAAGGATGACAGAAAAAGAATTGACACCTGTGAGTTCTGGTGTTGGATAAGAACACTGGGCATCCCCTGGACTGCCAAAAGAACATGTTTGCTATGTCTTACAAAAGGTGCAGTCAGAGTGCGCTTCGAAGGTAAAAATTATGTGACTTCACGTCACATACTTTGGACATGTTGCTAGGAGGTGATATTCCTTGGAGAAGGACATGGTGTTGGGAAGGCCAGAGGGTCAGTGAGGGAAAGGAAGACCCTCAACCAGGTGTATCGATATGGTAACTGCTGCAATGGTTTTGTGTATCAGGAAGTGTGAGGATGGCGCAGGACTTTGCTCATACGGTCGACATGAGTCATGTTGACTTGATGGCACCTAACAACAATAACATTTCAATGGAAATGTGAGTGGTTACCAATTGATAAATGATCCATAAACTATTATGTTATTTTTGTTGTTAGTTGCTGTCAAGTTGCCTGTGACTCATAGTGACCCTATGTACAGCAGTTCTGAACCCTGCTCTGTCTAGAGCCAGTCTCACCAATTTCAACACACCAAGCCCCATTGCCCCAGTCACTGTATTAATCCATTTATCCGGGTTCTTCTTCTCCTGTGCTAGACTGTCCCTCCACCCTTGCAAGCATGATGTCTTTCTCCAAGAACTGATCTCTCCTGGCCGTGCGACTGAAGTAGGTGAGGTAGAGCTTCAAAGTCCTAGCCTCCAAGGAGAAACTTGGTTTCACCCTCTCCGAGACAGACCTATTTGTTTTCTTGTCAGTCCATGGTATTTTTAAGACTCTTCTCCAGCACCACAATTGAAAGGCATTGATTCTTTATCTGTCATTCTTAGTCATTGTCCAGCTCTCTGAAGCGTAACAAGTAATTGCAAAGACCACGGACTAGATTAGGCACACCTTAGTCTCTAGACTGATATTTCTTTGTTCTCAGTACTCTGGAGAGGGCCCTGACAGCAGATTTTCCCAATGCAATTCATCCTTAGATTTACTGACTGCTGATGCCAAGGGTGTTTATGTGGAGTTGAGAAAGCTGTGATTGTCAAAACCTCAATCACTTCTCCATATATCATGGTACTGTCAATTGGCCCAGTGGTGAGAATCTTTGTTTTCTTGATATTGAGTTTCAATTCATATTGAAGACTATAGTCCTTGGTCTTTTGCAGCAAGTGCTTCATGTTCTCTTCAGTTTCAGCAAGCAAAGTTGTGTCAACTGCATAACATAAATTGTTGATAAGTCTACTTCCAATCCTTACGTCACATTCGGATGCCACATTCCTCCTCAAAAGATCTGCTTCCTGAAAATTATCTTTTCTGCATATGGATAGAAAAGGTGTGGAGAAAAGGTGTGTGCATTCCTGGCACACTCCTTTCCTGATTTTGAACCATGCAGTGTTTCCTTGCTTTATTCTGAGGACTGCTTCCTGGTCCAATTATAGGTTTCACATAAGCAAAATCAAGTATTTTGGAATCCCTATTTTTTTCAAAGTTAGTTAGCCACAATTTATTGCTTAGAAGAAACCTTTTGAAACAAAAATTCCAAAATATCATTTGTTTACTCTTTGTTATTTACTATTGATACTACTTGAAGCTATTATATGTGATATAATTTTCCTTTGAACATATAAAAGATTCATTTGTTATGTTTCCATTAATTCAAAGCTTTTTTTTAATTGAAACTCTTGTTTTTGAGTACTATTAAGTCAGAACCAACTCATAGCTGACCCTCCACTGGATTTTCAAAAGCAGTAAATCACACAGGAGAAAATGGAATCTTTCTCTTATGGAGCAGTTGGTGGATTCAGCCCCTCAGACCTTCGGGTTGGCAGTGCATTTCCTTACCACTAAGCTACCAGAGTTCCCTCTGAAATTCATAGTAGTTTAAAGTAGAAATACAATGCTTAAAAAGAAAAAAAAGTTGATTACATTCAAGAATCCAATTTCTTAGTAAAGAAGGGATAATGAGTATCCAAATATTATCATTTGGGAGCTTTGATGGCTTAGTTGTAAGATATTGATCTGCCAACACAAAGGTATGTAGTTCAAATCACCAGCTGCTCTGAAGGAGAAAGATGGACTTCTTTTGAGATTTACTCTGCCTCAATTTGGGGCTAGGGGGTGAGGTTTGGGGAGGTGCGGGGGG
>NW_006399815.1:15691213-15711714 GCF_000299155.1 Elephantulus edwardii | reverse complement strand
CCAAAATCTCTGTAGATGTTCATTGAAATGAAAAATAAACAACATAAATTTTTTTTAAAAAAAAAGATTTACTGCCTCAGAAAACCTGTTTGAGGGGAGCTCTGGTGGCCCAGTGGCAAGAAGCTGCACTGCAATCCAAGAGGCGCATGGTTCGAATCCACCAGATGCTCTGCCGAGGAAGGAGGGGCAATCTCCTCCTGTACCAGTCAGATCTGATTTGACGGTACACACACACACACACACACACACACAAATAATTAAAAAAAATAATAATAATAGTAAAAGAAAACCTGTTTATGTGTCAGCTGTGGCTCAGCTCCAACTCTATGATACACAACAACAACGACAAATGTTTTGAAAGAACTCTATTGGCCTAGGGGCAAAGAGCTGCATTGCCAACTCAAAGGTAAGGAGTTCAAATCTACCAACTACTCTTTGAGAGAAATTCCATACAATTTACTGCTTCTGATAAGCACCTGCATGATCAGCAATGAGTCAGTTCTGAATTGAGGACAATGAGTTGAGTTGAAGTGTTTTGAAGAAAACAAAATATAGATTTATGATAAAGACTATTAGAGTTTGGAGATGAAGTTTATATAAACATTGATATATTGCTGTTTAATAAGAAAATTTTAAATATTTTTTTCTTCCGAGAGCAATCTCTTATCTCCCTTATATTCAATTCTAAAACTAATGACATCACCTATTTTATTGTATCCTTTTGTCAAGCAGAAGAAAAGCATCTTTAAATAGTCCAGGCAGGATTATTCATTCAGTTTGGATGTAAATGATTGTTGATGACTATAGTTCCTTGAGTCAATATTTAGGAAAATATGTTAAGAATAATAGACTTAAAACCTCAAACTGTCAATGGTGACTAAGTGGGAAGATTTCCTACTTCCTTTGCTTTTTCATTTTATTTTAAGCTGTTCTTCTGGTGCTGCCAGCTACAGATGGGATGAGTAGAAAATGACTTATTCTTTGAACATATCTCGTCATTACCATAGCATTATGCCTGTCTGAATCTGAAATTGCTTGAGGTACAGGATAAGCAGTGACTTTCCTTAACATTTAAATAATGAGATTATTAGGGAGCACCATATCTAAATGGATCTTAGTGTCACAATTAGAGTTATGTATTCCAGTCTTTTATGACTTGTAATAAGTACCTATTTCTCAAATAAAAGTAATTTCATTTCCTATCTTGATAGTATCAGTACTATAAAATGAAATAGTATTAGATATTTAACTCCCTGAGACCAAAATTCAGTTTGCATCCTACAGCAAAGTAATACATTTGTTCCTAACACAGTTACAGATTTTAAGTTAGTTTAATATTTTTTTTTCTTTTGCATTTAACTCATCTAACCTCTATATAGGGAGCCCTGGTGGCCTAGAGGAAAGAAGCTGCACTGCAATTCTGAAGGCACGCAGTTCAAGGCCACCAGCTGCTCCATAGGAGAAGCGTGGGCAGTCTCGAGTGATTAACTGCCTCTGAAAACACACCAGAGGATCAGCTATGGGTCGGTTCCAACTCAACGGTACACAACAACAACCTCTATAAGGCACAGCACACAAAGGGTGGATTGCTCTTTTTGCTTACTTGGACTTCGGTTTTCTTTCTGACAGTTTTAGGGAAGTGATAACATTATCTGGTACTTCACAGTAAGTAGGATTTGTGGAACAAAAGGAAATAATTTCACAGCATGAGAAGAAGAAAAGGCATGTGCTACAAAGATGAATGCCCTGATTGCCACTGCTTAGAGACATGACTTTTACATAGGCAAATAATACTCAACACCAGGTAAAACAAAGTATCTGAGCTGATGAGACTTTTACAAACACCCAAGCCCATTGCTCTTAAGTTGATCCCAGCAACCTTATAGGACAGAGAGCTGCCCCATAATGTTCCAAGGATGTAAATCTTTATAGAAGTAGATTCTATTCTCTTTCTCTCATTAAGTGGCTGGTGGGTTCAAATCTTTGAGCTTTCTGTTAGCAGTTACCACTCTGCTATCAGGGCTCCTTATAAATGCTGCCATTTCCTGACTGTCAAGTAACAGCAGAACACTGCTCTCATAGATTGTTTCACTCCTTTTATTTTTAATGACAGAATAGGTCCTTTAAATGTTTATTAGGACAGGTACAATAATTTGTATTGGCCTACAAAGGAAAGAATCTGAATGCTATTTGTACTAGCATGACTTAGATCGTACAGAATGTGAGTCGCCAAAAGACACTTTATACTTGAACCTCTGAGAAGAAAATAATAATGACATTCATTCACTCTGAATGAATAACAGTCTGATAATGTGTTCAAGAGAGCGAAGAAAGACCTGGGTATGAAGAAGCAGAGATTTCAAAATGAAATCAAGAGAGTGTTCTTGGTCGGGCAAGTCATCTCTGCTCACTAGTCCCCAGTGAGTCTATTGTGGTGAACCTCTACAATTTGGGGAAGAGGAGAGATCATGGTATTGGGTGAAATCTCCATAGGCTGAAGCTAGAGAGCTCTACTTGAAAAAAATGGTATCGAAATAAACTCATTGGAAGAAAATTCTAGGGTGGAGAGCACATTTATCTTGGGTAGAAATGGAGAGACAAGAATGAAAAATGAAAACAAAACCTACAACTTCCACTCACTCTCTCTCTCCTTTCCACATTTATATCAAGGTACTTTTTGGAAGTAAGTGCCTTTATCTGAGACTCTTATGCTGACAGAGAATAAAGAATATTTTATTACATATATAAGCACTTCTTATTGTCTCTGACACACCTACTCCCATTACCCCAGTCACTGAATCAATCCATCTCATCTAGGATTCTGCTCTTGCGCTGTCCCTCCACCCTCACAAGCGTGACATCCCTCTCCAAGGACTGGTCCTTCCTTGCAACACATCCAAATTATGTCAGATGAAGCTTCAGAATCCTTGTTTCCAAGGACCAGCCTGGTTAACCCTCTCCAGTAAGAACCATTCTCTTAACAGTTCACGGTATATTCAATACTCTTCTCCAACACCACAGCTCAAAGGCATCAGTTCTCCTTCTATCATCCCTAGTCATTGTCCAGCTTTTTGACGCATAGGAAATTATTGCAAAGACCATGGTCTGTATCAGGCACACGTTAGTCTCCAGACTGACATCATTGCTCTTCAGTACTTTGGAGAGGTCCTCTAACAGCAGAGTTTCCCAATACAGTATGCCTTTTAATTTCCTGGCTACTGTTGCCCAGAGTGTTGATTGTGGAGCCAAGCAAACTAAAGCTGTGAACAATATCAATCTATCCATCAAGATGCTGCCGATCAGCCCAGTGGATTTAGGGTTTGGACTGTTGTACATAGGGTCACTATGAGTGGCAGGCAACTCGACGGCACATAACAACAACAATATAAATGCATGAGAAACTGCTCAGGCATATTAGAGGCAAGTAATTAAAGAAAAATATTGAAATTCCTACTTGTTAGGCTGGATAAGAGAATTAGCAGTAGAGATGAAATTAAGATATGCTAAATTTTCTATAGCATACCTTTTATTCACTGATTTGCAACATAGGGCATTTTCAGCCCAGATTGCACATTGGTGAGAATACAAAGAATTCTTGGAGTCTGTTATTATCTTTTCTCTGATAAATTGCAAACTAAGTAGCACCAACATTTTTATCTTCTTTAAATGCTGGAGAAATCACCATCCACAGTCAGGTACAATATCTGCGATGATACCCCGCAATATATTACTTTAATGCCATATAATTGTTTTGATGAATTTAAATATTTTCAACACTTAATCATTTATATAAGTTTTTAATATTCATATAAAATTTTGTTGTCCGTATAATCCTATATCATCCATAAGTGGTATAAGGGGTTAGCCTTAATGCCTTGGTTGTTAACAATAACATAGAACGTTCAAGGTCATTTAGAGTCACCTTGAAAGAAAAGTCTGGAAATCAATTTCCAGAATAATCAGTCCTTGAAAGCGCTATGAGGTATATGTACGGTCCTTAAGTGAGAGTTGGCTTAATGTCAACTGGTATCATCCTGTGATTCAAAAGAATGTGATTTTTGTAATACTTTTTTATTATTATACTAGTTTATTCACAAAATTAGAATGCATAATTTACTAGAACAAATTCTTCCAGTTTCCCTCACCCCCCTCACCTATCAAACTGTACAACCCCATGGTTAGTCCTCCCTCCCCTTGCACATTCTCATCCCTCTACTTCCACTCTCCCACTCCTTCCCCCTTGGATCCTCATACTCATTCTGCAATAATGGCTTTATACAATATTTGTCCTTGTGCGACTGAGTCTGTTAACTCAGCATAATGTCCTCCAGTCCCTCCCAAGTTAGGTAATAATTTACAAAATCATTGCTCCTGCATGCTGCGTAGTATTCCATTGTGTGAATCCATTCATTTGTAGTTGGGCATCTGGCCAGAAATTATGGCACGTTCACACAATGGAATACTATGTTCCATGTTCTTCCATGTTTATAACACTGCTATGAACATTGGTGTACAAGTCTCCATTTGTGCC
Source organism: Elephantulus edwardii (assembly GCF_000299155.1). NCBI lineage: Eukaryota > Metazoa > Chordata > Mammalia > Macroscelidea > Macroscelididae > Elephantulus > Elephantulus edwardii. The sequence goes on along the minus strand of NW_006399815.1, from coordinate 15,707,183 downwards.
TCAGTCCTCTTTTTTTCAGGGTATATCCCAAGTAGTGGAATAGCTGGGTCATATGGAATTTCTATGTTCAGCTTTTTGAGGAAATGCCAAACTGCCTTCCAGAGTGATTGTACCATTTTACAATCCCATCAACAATGTTTAAGGATGCGATTTTTAAAAAATAACAATAATAAAACTCACTACACTCATTATTAAAATAATCTAGGCTTAAATCCTGGTCTATTTTTTATTTTATTGCCTTTATTGATTTTTTTCCCTAGAAGCTAAGACATGTTGAGAATCATAAAGTCATATAATCATTTTATTTTTATCTTAAATGAATCTTAGAGGTGATACTTCCTAGCTTCTCAATCAGTGAGTACAGAGAAAAATCCAGTATTTATTAAACCATGTTCCATAAACTCTTCTTGTAATGTATAGATTGAAAAAAATATCTATTTTCAAAGATATTATTAGAAATAGCACAGAAACAAGGAACTCTTTTTTATTTCTATGTGAGAAAGGAAGGCATAGGCTACCTTTATGAATGCTATGTAGTTGTTTTGTACTGTTGAGTCAGAACTGGTCCATAGCTGATACTCTTGCAGGCTTTCAGAAGCAATTAAGGGTATGGGAGGAGGATTGTCCATCTATCTCCCAGAGGACACCTGGTGGATTTGAACTCTGTAACTTTGAGATTGCAGTGCAGCGTCTTACCACTAGGCCATCAGAGCTCCCTGGTTACTATAAGGAGGGAACATTAATTAGATTGCTACAGGAGGGAGCAAAAATATCAAGAGCTAACATGTAGTGAATACAAGGACTCCTCAATTTGCCATGGGATTCCAATAGAAAACTCTGGTTAAACTGGTTCTAACCCAAATTGAAAGTCTCACTTTTTCAAAAGTGTTCATTATTACTGCTTTTTATTATAAGTATCCTTATAAATCTGATATTTATTTGCTTTTGGGGGTTGGTATGAGAATGACAACATCAATAAGTTACACTGAAACATTACATGAAGTATATGTTAATAACAATAGGATGTACAACAAATAAGCAAACAAAGACCTTTGTAAGTACAGTTATTGTAAACTAGAATACATTGTAAATTGGTTACTACATGTACTCAGGTAGAAAAATTAAGTTTTTAAATCACTTTCACATTGCGTCCACCATTATTCATCTTAGTGGGGGGGTAGTGAGGTTAGGTATCTCCATAATACCCTTGGGGTTTTTTTGCCTATAAGAATTATATTTTTCTTTGTTTAGAGATGCAAACATGTGGTGAAACAATTAAGAAAAGCAATAAGATAGTTAACACAAAAGAATAATGTCAATGAACTTAAAGAGAACTAATGGGGACTCTAACACATAGATGGGGTAAAGTACTCATGACTATGAATGTACTAACTGGGCAGCAGTTGTGTGAATGTTTACTTTGTAATTATTTGTTAAAGATTTTCTAATTAATTGATATCCCATCTGAGGGTGGTGGTATGTGTACTTCCTACAAAAAGAAAAAAAAAAGAATTACACTTATCTCCCATGTTGTTGTTGACTGTCATCGAGTCAACTCACAGTGACCCTATGAACAAGAGGCCTGAAGACTTTCTATAACTATTGTCATTTCTCAAAGTTCATAGAGTTTCCAGAGCCATGTTGTTTAGGAAGTGGACGACACTCCTGCTTCCAAATGCAACAATTTTTTCTGCTTATACACACACACACACACACACACACACACACACACACACACACACATCCCTTATCAGGTGACACACACACACATAAACACACATCCCTTTTCAGGTGATTGGGACAGTAGTAATTAGCATTATGTGTAAATACAAAATATCTTGGGATTTTTAGTGCCTACTGAATAAAATTTATAGAAGGATTTCTGTGTAACAAGCATTATTATAAGCACTTTATATGGATTATTTTATTAATCACGGTAGTCAATTATAAAATAGATGCCACCTATATCTCTATTCTAGAAGTAAGGAACTAAGCCACAGAGAGTTGGAGCAATTCCGTGAAAACCACAAAGCTGAAAATGGCAGACTTTGAATTTGAATCCAGAATTTTAGATATTTAGGAAGCAATTTAAAATACCATGCCTTATATCAGGTCCATCTTAGTCTTCAAACGGATAACCTTGCTCTTTAACATTCAGGAGACGCCCTTGGCAGCAGATGTTTTGAATGGAGCACATCTTTTGTTTTCTTTATTATTGCTAACCTAGTGTTGATTATTGTGGATCCAAGTAAAAGGATATTATGGACAATTAAAATATTTTCTCCAACTATCACAAAGTTGTCTATTGGTTCGAGTTTTGTTTTCTTGATGCTGTAAAGTAATCTTTGAGGCTGTAGTCTTTGATCTTTTGCAGCAAGTGATTCAAGTTCTCTTTATTTCTGCCAGAAAAGTTGTGTCATCTGCATAATATAAGTTGCTAATGAGGCAGACACTAGTAAACTTCATTCATGAAAAATACTCCTTTAATATTATAGAACTCCTAATGTCAAAGTCATGATTCAAACACAGTTAACCTGATTTTGACGCATAAACTCTTAATTTATCTGCTCTGTATTATTATATAAAAGATGCAATTTTCTTATGAACTTCCATTTGAAAACTGTTTTGGAACTGAAATCTCAAGATTTAATGTGACTCATTCTAGCTCTGAAGTTGCAAGGTATCATTTGATTGACACTGCTCACAATCAGCGATGTATGAGGCCAGACTATTAACGTGTGATTTACTGTTATTTAAACATTTATGATCTTGCTTCCAGGGAGCTAGTACTCATCAATTTATGATGTGATTCCCTTGCAGCTAAGTAAGCTGTTTTAGAGTGACCTGAAAAAGTGTTCTTTAGAGATTTTATATGACTTTACTGGTGATAATGAAATATTTCAAACCTTTGCATTAGTAAGGAGTAAAGTATTTTTCAGCATTTTGTGTGCTTCTGCTGAAACTTTCAATCTTTTGGCATTTTTATTGCATAGGCAGAAGCTCTCTTCTTTTTTTATCAAAACTCCTGCACAGCACAACGGTTAGCAAACTGTATTAGTGATAGGAAACATTCTAGGTTTGAATTTGAAATCCACCACCTGCTTGTTTTTGCTTCAATTATGAAATGGAGATGGTAATAATACTTTCATAATTTGGTATGTTAGAGTATTAAATTGAATAATCAAATGCCAAAAATGGAAAACCAAAACCAATTAGTGGGGTCTGGCACAAAGTTGACATTCTAAGAAGAGTCCTACAGTCATGTTGGATGAACACCAGCAACCCAAAGCTAGGCAGTTAAAACCCACTAACTGCTGTGAGGGAGAAAGAGAAGACAGTCTTCTCCAAACATTTATAGATTTGAAAAGTATATAGGCCATGTCTACTCTGTCCTGTCTGGTCGGAAGGAGTTAGCATTGACCGGGTGTGGTGGTTGGTAGGTGCCGTCAAGTCTAGTATGACGCATAAACTATGAATAACAGATCTGAACCCTCTCCTATCCTGTGCCATTCTCATCAGTCACTGTGTCAGTCTATCTTCATGGGTTTTGGAGAGTGTTTTCTGTTTACACTTATCTAATTTTTCCCCAAATAAAAATTCCATTCTAACATAACATTTCTTTCATTTTGCCCCTTTTCTTTAGTTCATATTGATGCTTACTTCCATACTATTCTTCCTTTGGCTGCTCACAGACCAGTAGCTCTGCAATGAATTCCAATTCATGCTTTACCCCACAATGTGCTAGAGTAGAACTGTGCTCCAGAGGGTTTTTGATGACTAATTTTTCAGAAGTAGGTCACCAGGTCTTTCTTTCAAGGCAACATTATGTAGATGAAAACCTCCAACTATTTGGTACACAATGCAGCTAAGTGCCTTAGCAATCTGACCACCCACAGATTCCTCTCCTTTTCCTAGTTTATGAGTATTCCTCATTTTAATGTTCAGTTCAAAACCCACTTTTGAAGGATTTCTTGCTCCATCATTCCCTCATTGGAAATGTGCTCCATATTTAATCCTAAATACCCAGAAGGATAAAAGAATATAGATTTTTATGATTTTTAAGCATTTATTTACTTATTTTGGGTTGGGTGCCGTAGAATCTGATCCAATTGGCACAGGAGGAAGTTGCCCCTACATTTTCAGTGGAGCATTTAGTGGATTCGAACTGTTTGCCTTTGGGATTGCAGTGCAGCTTCTTTCCACTAGGCCACCAGAGCTTCAGATTTTTGTAATTCTTATGAAAGATCATTAAATTGGAATTGGACCATCTTGGATTTAACAACAGATCTAATAACAATTAACTGGGGAAAATTGGACAAATCACTAAATGTCTTACTCAGAATTTGGGGAATGTAGTAACTACTTCCAAAGTTTCGATGACTTTTAAAAGTGAAGTATAAAACTTAAGATATGGTAATTTCTTTCCCCAGTATATCTTATTATCACAAATGCACCATTTGGCTCCCCTAATGCAACTAGCTCAATTATTTTGGAAGGATCTACTCCACATTGGAAAGGGTGCACGCCAGGGATGTGTCCTGTCTCCATATCTTTTCAACCTGTATGCAGAACAGATTATCCAGGAGGCTGGAGTCAAGATTGGTGGAAGATCTATCAACAATCTGTGATATGCAGATGATACAACCCTGTTGCTGAAACTGAGGAGGACCTGAAGCGCTTGCTTGCAGAGGGTCAAGGACTGCAGCCTCCAATATGGATTGTGGCTCAATGTCAAGAAGACAAAGATTCTCACCACTAGACCAATTGGCAGCATCAGGATGGATGGTGAAGAGAGTGAGATTGTTACAGCTTCAGTTTGCTCGGCTCCATAGTCAACACTCTCGGCACCAGCAGCCAGAAAATTAGAAGACGTATTGCCATGGGAAAGTACTAAAAAGCAATGGTGTCTTTTTGGAGACTAAGGTGTGTTTGATACAGGCCATGGTCTTTGCTATCACTTGTTATGCATCAGAGAGTTGGACAATGACTAAAGAGGATAGAAGGAGAATGGATGCCTTTGAGCTGTGGTGCTGGAGAAGAGTATTGAGGGTACCATGGACTGCTAGGAAAACAAACAGATTCATCCTGGAAAGGGTCAAACCCTGCTGCTCCTTGGAGGCAAGGATTCTAAGGCTCCGTCTAATACTTTGAACATGTTTCAAGGAGGGACAGGTCCTTAGAGAGGGACGTAATGCTTGGTAGGGTAGAGGGACAGCGCAGAAGGGTAAGGCCCCCTATGAGGTGGATTGATTCAGTGACTGGGGTAATGGGGATGTGTGTATCAAAGATGGTGCGATTGGCACAGGACAGAGCAGAGTTTAGGGATGTTGTACAAAGGGTCACTATGAGTCACAAACGACTCGATGGCACATAACAACAACAAAGAACAACTCTTATTATTGAAAGAAAAGTGATTAAAGAATAATCTTCCCTGAATATATTCTAAAACCAGAAAAAGGATTCCCACACTAACTTGTCTTTGCTCATGAGAAGTCTGTTGTGTCTATCTCTAAATGATTCATTATGGAATACAGATTAAGGAACTCTGGTTGCTGTACAACGTTTAAATATTTAATTGCTAACCAACAGTATTGCAATTTAAACTCATCAGTTCCTTTATAGGAATAATGCATTGCTGTCTACTTTTATAAAGCAGATCATCTCTGAAGTAGTTCTGTCTTTATAGGCCACTATGAGTTACAATTCACTTGATGACAGTGAGTTTAGTTTGGCTCGTGGAATTTGAAGTAGCCTTCCAGAAAAAAAAATATATATGTGTATATATATATGAAAAGTCTGCTGTCAGGGACATCTACAGAATACTGAAGAACAATAATGTCAATTTGGAGAACAAGGTGTCCCTGATGCAGACCATGGTCTTCACAATTACATGTTATGCATCAGAAAGCTGAACAATGACTAGGAATAATAGAAGGAAAATTAATGCCTTTGAGCTGTGGTGCTGGGGAGCAGTATTAAATATACCATAAACTGCTATGAGAACAAACAGGTTTGTCCAAGAGAGGGTGAAATCAGGGTGCTCCTTGGAGGCAAGGATTATGAAGCTTCATCTGACATACTTTGGGTATGTTGCAACAAGGGGCACATCATGGTTGGGAGAGTGGAGGGACAGTACAAGAGAGGAAGACCTTTGATGAGATGGATTGACTAAGTGACTAGGGTCATGGGAGTAGGTAGGTATATCAGACACACTAAGGTTGGCTCAAGATAGAGCAATGTGCAGAGTTGTTGCACATACGGTCACTATGAGTTGTAGGTGACTCAATGACACATAACAACATTGTTTCTAGCAGTAGTGTTTTGTAGTTTTCTTTATAAAATGACTTTTGTGTCTCTAGTTAGGTTTATTCCCAAATATCTCAATTTGTGATTGGGTATTGTAAATGACATTACTTTCTTATTTTCCCTATCTGTGTTTTCTTTGTTACTGCAAAGGAATTTCTCTCATTTTTGTATATTGATCTTGTATCCTGCCACATTACTAAATTTTTCTATTAGATATAATGGTTTTATTTGTTGAGTTCTTGGAATTTTCTGTCCAGAGAGGTGCTCCTTGTGATTTTTTTAAACCCTAGGAATCAGATTTGCCTAAAGCAATATGCTATTTAATCCTCGAGTGCTACTTTTGAGTAGCATGAGTATTGATTGTGGAATCTATTAATCTAAAATTCTTGACAACATTAAATTTTTCTTTCCTTTTTCAGGATATAACTTATTGGTTAACTCATGAGGGTGTTATTTTCTATGGTTTTAGGTTTAATTTATACTGGAAGTCACAGTCTTTGAGCTTCATGTGTTTCAAATCTTCACTTTCAGCAGGCAAAATTGTGTCATTTGTATAATAGAAGTTGCCAATGAGGCTTCCTTTAATTATAATGCAAATTTTTTTTATACTGTCCACCTGGATTATTTGTTCAGTGTACACATTGAATAAGTATGGTGAAAGTAAGGGATGTAACTTTGACGTTTTTATGTGCCATCGAGTCACTTGTGACTCATAGAGACCCTATGTACAGCAGCTATGAAGCCTGCATTGTTCTGAGCCAGTCTCACTAATTCTGACACATATACCCCCATCGCCCCAGTTATTGTATTAATCCATGTCATCCAGGGTTTTCCTCTTCTGTGCTATCTCTCCACCCTTCTGAGCTTTATATCCTTCTCCAAGGACCCATCCCTCCTGACCACGTGTCCAACGTATGGAAGATAGAGCTTCAAAATCCCAGCTGCCAAGGAGAAACTTGGTTTCACCTTCTCCAAGGCAGACCTATTTGTTTTCTTGGTGGTCCATGGTATTTTCAAGACTCTTCTCCAGCACCACAACTTGAAAGCATTGGTTTTCTCCTGTCATTCTTTGTTATTGTCCATCTCTCTGAAACAAAGCACGTAATAGCAAAGACCATGGCAGGGATTAGGTGCACCTTAGTGTCTATACTGACATCATTGCTTTTCAATACTCTGGAGTAGTCCCTGCTAGTAGATTATCCCAATGCAATTTGTCTTTTGACTGCTGGTGCCAAGAGTTGATTGTGGAGGCGAGCAAGCTGTAATTGTTAATAATCTCAATCTCTTCTCCATCTATTATGGTGCTGCCAATTGACATTCATCTTTATTTTTTTTAATTTTTATTTTATACTGATTTATTTACAAAGTTCATGCACATTATTTTTTACATTGGACCTTTCCAATTACCTTCACACACACCCACCATAAAATCGTGCAACCTTATGATTAACACCACCCCAACCTCCCTCCCATACTCAGCTCTCGGTGACCCCCTCCCCCACTTGGATCCTCATATTCATTCTAAAATAATGGTCTTATAGAATATTTGTCCTTATGGGACTGAGTTAGTTCACTTAGCATTATGCTCTCCAGTCCCTCCCAAGTTAGGTAGTAATTTACCAAAGCATTGCTCCTGGGTACTATGTAATATTCCATTGTGTGAATGTGCCATAATTTTTCAATCCATTTGATTGTGGTTAGACATTTGGGCTGTTTCCATGTTCTTGTGATGATGAATAATGCTGCTATGAACATGGGTATACAAGTCTCTATTTGTGCTTCCATTCTCATTCTTTCAGGGTATATTCCAAACAGTGGAATAGCTGGGTCGTATGGAATTTCTATGTTCAGCTTTTTGAGGAACCCACAAACTGCCTTCCAGAGTGGTTGGACCATTTTACAATCCAACCAACAGTGTATAATACTTCCTATATCACCACATCCTCTCCAACATTTATTAACTGCTGTTTTGTTAAACTATGCCACTGTTACTGGAGTGAGATGGAGTACCTCATTGTGGATTTGATTTGCATCGCTCTTATTGCCTGTGATTTTGAGCATTTCTTCATGTGTATGTTTGCCATTCAAATATCTTCTTCTGTGAACATTCTTTCCATGTCTTTTGCCCATTTTGTAATTGGGTTATCAGTCTTTTTCTTCTAGAGGTCCTATAGAATTCTGTAAAATTTTTTATGGGACCATTGTTTTAAATGGTGTTGCCAAATTTTTATTTTTTTTCTCAGTCAAAAGGTTTTCTTTTCACTCTGTTGGAAAAAGTTTTGACATACACAGAGATATAATCTTTAGGAGATCCCATTCATCAATTTTATCCTCTTCAGATTGTACATTTCTGGCTGTATTTGGCAGTCTTTTTATACCATTGACAGGCCTTCTAAGCTTGATCCCAGTTTGTCTCTTATGAACTTTGCAGTTTTGGGCGTTACTCCCAGGTCTCTGATCTACCTTCAGTTGATTCTTGTGTATGACGTGAGATGTGGATTCTATTTCAGCTTTCTGCACGTTGTAGTCCAGTTTTGCCAGTACCATTTGTTGAAGAGGTTGTCATTTTCCCATTTGTAGGTGTTATTTACTTGTCAAATAGCACTTGAGCATAGATAGCTCAGTCAATTTCTGGGTTCTCCATTCTGTTCCATTGGTCTGTGTGCCTGTTATTGTATAAGTACCATGCTGTTTTGGTTACTACTCCTGTGTAGTAGGTTTTGAGGTCAGTGAGTGCTATGCCTCCCACTTCATTTTTAATTTTCAGAAGTGCTCTGTTTATTTGGGTTCTCTTTCCATATTTCTTTATTTTAAACCACACAATATTTCCTTGCTCTATTTGAGCAACTATCTCTTGTTCTGCGTATGGTCTGCGTATGGGGCACAATTAAGCATTCTGGACTTCTCATTCTTTGTAATGTTATCCATAATTTATTGTATTCAGTCAAGTACCTTTGTGTTATCAGTAAAACACAACAAAATCTTTCTGGTATTTTTGTCTATGAAACATCTGACATCAACAATGACATATTTTTGTTTCATGTCTCTTTCAGTATCTAGCCTACATTTCTGACAGTTGCCTGTTGATATACAAGCTCTATTTTTTTTTTAATCTCCAACAACATTTTATTTATCTTTTGTACTGCTGACACTGATAATTTCTGCTTTCTATTGGATCATTTCTTTCGGAATGAGCACAGATATGGATCTCTTTCAGTAAGTTGACTGACCTGAACATTGTCCTATTTTGTGCCATCCTCACAATCTCTGACATAATTGTGCTCATTCCTAAAGTCACTGTGTCAATCCATCTGGTTCAAGGTCTTCTTCTTTTTTACCATCCCTGTACATTTCCAAGCATGATATCCCTCTCCTAGGCTCTCCTAGAATTATGACCAAGGTATTTTAGTTATCATTGTCATCTTTGTCTCCAAGAAACACTCTGCATCTTTTCCAAGACATATCTGTTCTTTTGGCAGTCCATGGATATTCAGTAATTTTTTCCAGCACCACAACTTGAAGGCATCAAATCTTCTTCTGTCATCCTTTATTCACTGTCCACCTCTCAGACTCAGAGCAAGTGATTGAAAAGACCATGGCCTGAATCAGATGCACCTCAGTCCTCAAACTGACATCTAAGTTTCTAGATTTCTCTGTATATTTGAATAACACTTCCACAGTTACATTTTTGTTATTGTTGTTGTTGAATCATTTTCATTGATATTCTGCCAATACTGTGGGCTTGTTTTATTTCCATACAGTTAATGCAGCTTAATCATCATTCTTTAATAATGACATTCTTGGACATATGTTACCTACTGAAATTTTTGGTATTTCCTGTGTCTTTCAATATTTTACACGTGGAATCCTTTAGTATTGAAACTTGAGATGTGAGTTTTTTGTTCTTACTTTCGGTATTTTATTTTGAGAAATGTTTTGTGTGTTCTCTTTTGTTTTTGTATCTTTAGGTCTTTATACATTTTGTATCTCTAGGTCTTCTCAAGTGACCCTTTGGAAATTTCAATCTTTCTTAATTTCCCATTGCTTTAATTCATTTTCACTTTTGTACATTCTAGAGCAAGTTTCAGAGTCTCTTATGACATAGTTTTTAAATTTTTTTAAATTTTATACTGGTTTGCTTACAAAGTTCATATACATTATTTTCATACTACCTTCATTAACATTGTTACATGCAATCACTCCCATTAATTATATTTTATAAAATTAATCAGCACTGAAATATGCCCACCATTGCCCTATCCTTCAAGATCCCCACCAGATTGTCCCCATTTCCTTTAACCACCCCTCCCTCTACCCATCAAATGAAGTGATCCTATGATTTCTTCCCTGCCATCCTCACCCCTCAACTCCCACCCTCCCCCTCTCGGATCTTATATTTTTTTATCTTTCTTTTTAATGAACTTTTGTTTTCTCCATGTATGATTTCCTTGATATCACTCCACAACTCATCTGGTCTTTGGCCATTTGTGTATTCAGTGCAACAAGTTGATTCTTGAGGTGGTCTCTAAATTCAGGTGGGATATACTCAAGGTCATGTGTTTGCCTTGAGGTTATTTGCTTTCATGTTCTTCAGCTTCAATTTGAACTTGCATATGAATAATTGGTGATCTCTTCCATAGTTGGCCCCTGACCTTGTTCTGATGGGTGATGCTGATCTTCTCTGTCTCTTTAAAAAAATTTTTATTTCTGTGTATTTTTTCATCCAGGTCCACAAGAATACTATCTAGTTATGTTACATAAAAAAGTATTTACAATAATTATGTAATTGATCTAGCAAAATTGTCATGTGATCTCTGGTGTCATGTTTATCGTGTTATTGTTGTTGTGTACCATAGAGTCAGAACCAACTCATAGCTGATCTGCCAGTGGGTTTTCAGAGACAGTTTAATCTCAAGGGAGGAGATTACCAATCCTTCTTCTGAAGAGCGTTTGGAGGGTTTGAACCTCTTCTTCACAAAGCTTACAAAGCTTCTTTCCAGTAGGCCAATCTATATTTTCTACTTACCACTTTTCCTTCCTTGGTTCCATGTTTCACATTACCAATAATTACCAGTTCATCTTAATTTTATGCTAGATAAATTTCAGACTGCATAAATTGGTATAAATCTTCAATTTGCTCTTTTTTGATGTTCATGGTTGGTCATAAATTTGAATAATAATAGTCATAGTAACTGATTATCCTTGTATGCATGGTTATGAGGTATGGATATTATTCTACCACTGATACCTATACTACAGGATAGATCTTGCATTTCTTTGTTTTTTACTATGAATAAGATGATATTCCTCTTCAAGTTCAATCCCAGCTTAGTAGACCAAATGATTCTATTATTCGAAATAGTCCATCTCAGTCCATTTCATCTCACTAAGGCCTAGAGTATTTCCTTTCAAGAGTACTATTTTATTTCTGACAACTCCAAATTTTCCTAGAGTCATGCTTTGAACATTCTACATTCTAATTAATTGATGTTTACCTCTATTTTTTCACATGCAAATTCATGCCAAGTCAGCAAATAAATATCCTGAAAACATTGCTCATTAAGGTAGATTCTGAGCAGATAGCTTTTCTCTATTAGCATTTTGAGTACTTTCCCAACTGGTGTCCTCATCTTCTGTACATAACTGTACATTATTGAATGAAACTTCACTGCTATTTAAAAGTTTTTTACCATTTTTTCAGAAGTAGATTACTAATCCATTTTTAGGCTACATTAACTGGAAGTTCTACTGAAACTTGTTCACCGTAAGCAAATATGCTACTATTTTAAATTTTAGTGACATCACTTTCAGCATCACTGCCCTGAAAACCCTATAGAACACAGCTCTATGTGGCACAAATAGGGTGTGTATGGGTTAGGAATACTGAAAAAGAACTAAAAATAAGAGAGATTTGTTTATCATTTTAGCCAAACAACCCAGTAATAAGCGAACATGGTCTACAGTATATATGCTCAATGACTGTTTAAAGATTAACAGAAAGCAAGAGGAAAAATTATCTTAAAGTATGGGTAGGCAAAAGGTATTTAAATTCTGACTTGAATGAACATGTCAGGGTTCAATCCATAGTTGAATTCCTTGGGAGATTCAGTAGTATAAAATCAGAAGTTAGAAGCTCAAATTTGTCTTCTTCATGAATACTGTTAAGAATTTAGTAAAATGGGAACATGATTCACATGAGTTATGACTTTCACAAGGTCACAATGAAGACTAATAATCTTGACCTCATTAAGATGAGTTTTCTAAATTGCTCTACCTCCAAAATATTTCCTAGCTTACAATATTTCCATTTCTATCTTATTTGTCAGTGTCATTTCTTCTCTTTATCATGATACCAAGAGAATCAGTAATTTATGTAGAAGTTTAATCCTTAAGCATAGGTCTTTACTTAATCAGAAACTGGCATCATCTTATTTAGAAGGAACTGCTATAAAGAAGTCAATATATTTAGAGGTTTTAGAAAGGGGAAAGTGTTTTATTAAGACTCTGAAACTGTTTATCAAGAGCCCTTGACCTATTTACCAAATACAAATCCCACATCTAAAATGAATTCTTTATTCTTAGTTTTCTTATTGTAGCTCTTCCACACCCTGAGTCATTTTTCTTACATGTTTTCTTTATGTCCTTTCTTGGTAGGAGAGCAATATTGGAAAGTTGGACTGAAAGGCCCTGCATTATTCAGAACACCAAATACTTTCAAAGGCAAGCTCCTCTTAGATGATGCTTGTTCCCTTTATAATATTAAGCTATAATATTAGATTATAAATATATATGAAATTCTTTTATCCCCCTTGAAAGAGTTATGCTCTTAAGAGCAGAGACTTGACTTACCTATACTTGCTACCTGAATAATATGTTGTTGATATTGTTGAAAAGTGCCAATGAGTCGACTACAACTCATAGTGACCCAGTGAACAACAGATGAACCTTTCCCTAACCTACACCATTTCCCCATCTCTGATGATGCTGAGCCCACAGTTAGAGTCACTGTGTCAATCCACTTTGTTGAAGGTCTTCACTTTTACTAACCCTCCTCCTTTCACAGCATGATGTCTTTTTTCAAAACCCCTTCTGACAACATTTCCAATGTTTCACCATCTTTACCTACTAATGCTTTAATTTTAATCTATGATTATATGTGATTTTTTTGTGATTTTCTTTGAATATTAATATTCCCAGCATACATAATGCTAAATCTTCTTTTATTATTCTTATTCAAGGATGCTTGAATTCATTTGTGCTCTTTAAAGCAAGCATGTAGAGATAAAAATACTAAAAGTATTTCTCTATTATGGGATAAGGAATCCAGAAGTTTTCACTTTCACAAGCTCTCACAATCATGCAATCCTCCAGGGATTATGATGGATTTCATAGACAATTGAATTGTATTGACAGCAGAGAGTAATAGAAATAATTTACATGAATTATAAACAGATTTAGTATGAGAATAGTCATAAGGCTTTTGAGCGGAAATGCTGTATTTGAGGAAAATTCAGAAAGTCAATAGAATGGTCATGTAAGAGCACATTAACATATATCCCTTTCTTTTGCCCCTTTTGTTTTCCAAACATTTCTCTCTACATTTTCAGAAAAATAAATGATAGAATAAATACAGCTTCCATTTCAAATGTCCTTAGAATTTTCAAATGAAAACCTTATATATTTTTACTTTTAATTTCTTTTGTTATAATCAAAGAGAAAACTAAAGCAACAAATTCTTTTCTGTTCTCCTGCATATTTTCATTTGAGGAGTGACAACTTTAATCACGTTACTCATAAAGCAAGTGCAGGATCTTCCTTGGCACCAAAATAGTCCCAAAGAGCTGTAATTAAAACAAAGTGGCCTGTAGTCTGCTTTCAATTACAGCTGGACAAAACAATTTAACTTTGGCTGTGTGATGCCACAATAGTCAAAGTTTACATGGGGTGTCACCATTTCATCCATATATTTGAATTAATTAGATGGAAGTTCTAACTTTCTTTACTGTTTGATAACCTACCCATGCAAATAAAACTGAAACCTAGATGCCAAAAAGGGGCAGAAGCAAGTGGAAAAAGAGTGATGAGGGGAGGGATAGGAGAAATACCAGATTAAATAATATTCTGTGTCCTTTCTTTTCTATGACTGCAGGGGAAAAAAGACGAATTCATAGTTCATTTTGTGAGATTTACTAATAGAACAGAATTCTACTTTGGTTTCTGAATCTTTTAGACGCATACTTTTTATGACATCTGATTATCATACTTACTGTAAAGCCATGTTTGTAAACTCTAGAGTGGAATACTTTGCAACATAAGGCTACAGAGATAGGAGAGTAGTAGAAGCTCTCTGGAGCTCAAATTAATCATTACACCTGTGGCAAACCACTTTTCTCCTACTGGGATTCCAACATGCTGGTCAAAGATCATTTTTCTTTCTCTTCATAAACATGTCTATAGAAGTAAAAACTCCAGCTGGTATCTTTAATTACCTGAGCAAAACTCTATTCTGCAGGTAGTTCAGGTTTTAATTTACCCCCTGTTATGACACTAAATGTCAAGAGAAGGGAAAAAAAACCCAACCCATGTGATTCAGAGGATAATATACAGTTTGCAGAAACTGCTTGTGTGGGAGGGCTGCTAATACATCTATCATTTGAAAATGAGAGATTGTTTAGAGTTTATTCTGTAAGTTAATAGTCTCTCATTTCTACTGCAGACTGAATTTTAGAGGGCTATTGATTTGCAGTTTCTTTTCATATTGCTCAAATTAGGGTCAATTTCTTCCTTCTAGTTTAATAATAATTGAAAAGAAGCACATTCTAGCTTTGATTCAACTATTCTTCCTGAAAACATTCTGGTCTGGCCCTGACACTTTCTGCTAGTTTCAAAATAGTGTTTACCTAGCTGAAACCATGTGTGAAATTTCTAGGTATTATGTTGCTTTATCAGGTTTGCAGTATTCCCAGGAGGAATTTTTTTTAAAGCTTCCCTTTTCTAAGTGTGTGAAATAAAGTCTTCATTTGGCATAAATAATACATTTATCCTAGGAGGAAGATTGGACAAGGTCTTTCTGTATGATTTATAGTCTCTGCAGACCAACTTGAGGGTCACTTATGAGTTGGCCTCAACTCAATGGCAAAGAATTGAAATTTTTAAAGTATAATTATAGAGTAAGTGTAAATATTCCAGAAATACAGATGAGATCCTAAATGGTCATGCTAGAAATTATAATTTGGAGTCAATATATGTGGTTAGTTATTTTAATCCCTAATTTTTATTCTTTTACTTAATGTTATGTTACTATATCAATTTCTGTCCTAAGTGAATAGCTACAAACGATTCCAACATAAATTCAATCTTGTGGCTCATATAAAAACCTTGATTTTTAACTTCGTAAACCCACATTCTATCCTAATCCATTGTTATGATGACAACTACACCTGTTCACTTTTTTACTTTCTGATTAGCTGACAGAAAGCCATGGTGGCCTAACGGGTAAAAGGCAGATGGTTTGAATCCACTAGCTGTTCTGCAGAAGAAGATAGGAAATCTCATCCTGTGCAAGTTATTGTTGTTGTTGTTGTCATGTGCCGTCATGTCGTTTTCAACTCATAGCGACCCCTATGCACAACAGCCCTAAACCCTGCTCTATCCTGCGACAACC
>NW_006399815.1:15684926-15687078 GCF_000299155.1 Elephantulus edwardii | reverse complement strand
GGGACAGTGCAAGAGAGGAAGACCATTGATTAGATGGATTGATTCAGTACTGGGATAATGAGAGGAAGTGTGTCAGAGACAATAAGATTGGCACAGGATAGAGCCACTTACAGCTGTTGTACATAGCGTCGCTATGAGTCACAGGCGACTTGATTGCACAGGACAATAACAACAACATAGATAAAGTAGCCTATGAGCGATTATGTTTAGTTGTTGTTACTGTTAGGTGCCACTGGGTGACTCATAACTACCCTATGAACAACAAATGAAGCCTTCCCCTATACTGGATTATATTCATGCTTTTGGACCATCTTCACAATTTCCATCCATCAGCTCATTTTTATCGTCACAACACTCTTTGAATGTCTATCTGTGAACCTCTCCATTTCCCAGCAGGATGTCTTTTTCCAATGACTATCCCATCCTGACAACATGCTCAAAGTATGTGAGATGAAATTTCACCAGCCTTGTCTCTGAGGAGCACCCTGCTTGCACCTCCTCTAAGAGAGGCTTTTTACTTCATTTGGCAGTCCATGCGATAATCTGTAATCTTCTCCAACACCACAATTCAGAGACATCCATTATTCTCCAGTTTTCCTTATTAATTGTCCAACTTTCTGATACATAGGAAGTAATTGAAAATATCATGCCATGGATCAAGCACATCATAGTATTTAAATTTATATCCTTACTCCTTCCACTTGGAGAATTGCTTGACAGCAGATTTTCCTAATACAACATATCTTTTGATTCTTAACTGCTTCTACCACAGGTGTTTATTGAGGATCCAAGCAAAATGAAATCACTGACAGCTACAATATTTTCTCCATCTTTCATGATGTTGCCTAATGGTCAAGTGATGAAGATGTTTGTTTTATTTTGTTTTGGTTTTGATGCTAAATGACATTAACATTGAAAGCTGTAGACCTTGCTTCTTCAAGAAATATTTCAAGCTTTCTTCACTTCCTATGTGCAAAGCTATACCATCTGCGTTACATAAGTTGTTGAGTCTTCCTCCAATCTTGAATCCACATTCTTCTTCATATGTTGTTGTTTTTGTTGTTATATACCATTGAGTCACCTGCAACCCAGAACGACCCTACATACAGCAGCATTGAACCCTGTCCTGAGCATTTCTCACTACTTCCAACACAGCAACCCT
Organism: Elephantulus edwardii; assembly: GCF_000299155.1. NCBI lineage: Eukaryota > Metazoa > Chordata > Mammalia > Macroscelidea > Macroscelididae > Elephantulus > Elephantulus edwardii. The sequence goes on along the minus strand of NW_006399815.1, from coordinate 15,685,916 downwards.
CATAACTTCAGTCAATATATCAATTCATCTCATCCAGGGCCTTCCTCTCTTGAGCCCAGTGATTATTTTGCTCTTTCCAAGAGGTTTGTAATAAAATAAAGCTGTGAAAGAAAAATTTTCATTACTTCTCTATTTAGCAGCCTATATTTCTATGTCACATGGCAGATTTGCTCTGTTCATGATCTATTAATGAATCAGAATTCCAGAAGAAAAAAAAATCCAACTTGACTCTAAAGAGACATGTATATAGTAAGGCAGACATGAATATAAATGACTAATATACCTGGGTTCTATGTGTTTTGAATGTGCTAAACATTTAGTTTTTACAATAAATATATGACTAGATTTTACATATCTTCAGGTCTTTATCACTTATCATCTATAAATATTCTGAGAAATAGGACATTAACTGATTTGGATGTTGTGCAAACACAATATTAAAACCTTATGGAAACTCACTTCCTTCATCCTCTTTGCTGCTGGTACTGTTGCTAATGCTGCTTCTGCCACCTTAGCTTGCTTACAATACCACACACACACCAGTAAGTAATTTAGAGCTTTCACTCTTGAATTCTTTCTACCCGTGACATTTTTCCTCAAAAAAAGTTACTTATTTAAGGAAATTACCTATCTTTTTAAAGTCTTTATTAAAATTAAACTTTCTTAATAAGGCAAAGTATGTTTCATTTCTTAGTAATCATTTATGTTTAAAAATAGTCTTATCCTCAAGATTTCACACTCCCACCCTCAACCCCCTCCACTCTTCTCCCCTTTTGCCCTTTGGTCTTTGATACACATCTTACAAGTAATCATCTTATGCAGTATTTGTCCTTATGAGATTGAGTTAGTTCAATCAGCATAATGCTCTCAAGGCACCTCCTATGCAGAGCAAGGGGTGAAAGAATTAGAAAAGATCTAGTGGGGACCTGGAAAGGTATGGTAATAGTGGGCATGAATCTATGGTGATTAATTTTATAAACATAATGTATG
>NW_006399815.1:15682121-15683791 GCF_000299155.1 Elephantulus edwardii | reverse complement strand
TAAATAAGAAAGTATTTATAACATAGGCTTGCAAAACCAAAACAAACCAAAATATCCACTGTAATTGATTCAGACTCATAGCATTGGGCTTCCAAGGCTATACATTTGCTCACCTTTCTCATATTGTTGTTGTTGTTGATTGACATCGAGTCGAGCATGACAGGTAGGGACCCTACGAACTAAAGGCCTGAAGCCTTTCTATAACTATCGTCATTTATCAAAGTTCATAGGATTTCCAGAGGCATGTTGTTTACAAAGTAGATGCCACTTCTGCTTTCAAACCTCTCCTTAAACTGGAAGCTCCACCAAACACTATCCATCATGAGTAACCGTTTTGGTATTTGACACCCCAATGTCACAAGGTTCAGCATCACAACACCCCAGGTTACCTCAGTACAGCATATTGACATAAGGGTACTTTACCTCTTAGAAGAATATTCCTCCAAAATAATAACTGACTTTTTTAATTACACTAACCCTCCTAATTTTTTATTAATATTAATTTCAATGAACATTTATAGAGACTTTGGATTTCCATTCATTCATTGTTGCATTTTTCTCCCCGTCCACCCCTCCACCCCCAGTACACTCTTCTCTTTGAAAAGTAAAAGAAAAATTCCTTCATTGGTATACAACCCCCAGCACCCCGCCACCCTCAACCTGAGTATACTTCACTCTGCGACCTTCATTCCGGGCTCTTATGATAATCATAATGCACAATAATAACAGCTGACTTTTAATTACAAAGGCCCTCCCCAAGGTCTTGTTTACTCTAAAGAGGCTTAAACAATAAACAACCAATATAGTACTTTTTTTATTGTTATGTGCTGCTGAGTCACCTGCGATATATAGCAACCCTATATACAGCAGCTCTGAGCCCTTCGCCATCCTGAGCCTCTCACTAATTTCGACACACCAACCCCGATTGCCCCAGATACTGTATGAATCCATCTCATCCAGGGTCTTCCTCTCCTGCACTGTCCATCCACCCTTCCAAGAATAATGTCCTTCTCCAAGGACCAATCTCCCCTGGTCGCATGCCCAAAGTATGTGAGGCAGAGCTTCAAAATCTTAGCCTCCAAAGAGAGACTTGGTTTTACCCTCTCCAAGGCAGACTGATTGTTTTCTTGGAAGTCCACGGTGTGTTGAAGGCATCTATTCTTCTTCTGTCATCCTGAGTCATTGTCCAGCTCTTTGAAGTATATTAGAATCCTTAAAAAATAGGTGCAGAAAAAGTTACGTGTAATGGGTATAAGTTGAATCAAATCAGCTTTGTTTGGAGAATGATTGTTCATCTAACTGAATGATTTATTCAACTCAACTCATTACCAGTGGGATCAGAACTAAGTCAGTTGACCTTTCTGGTGGTTTCTGAAACTGTAAATCACAGGTATAAGATTACCTTTTTTCACCCTGTAGGAGCCAAGGGCTGATTCATGTCGCCAGAAGCATAACTTTGAGTTACTAGTGACTTCCTAAAGATTTAAAACTCATTGCCATCAAGTGGAAACCAACTTACAAGTGAAGCTCTCACGATTTTCCCAAAGCTATAAATCCAGGGAGGAGATTGTCAATCTTTCCCACATGAAGCTTTTCTCCAGAGAGCTGTTGCTTTTGGGTTACTGCAAAACTGCCCATGCTCCACAATTGTTCCCTCCCTAATGACAAGC
>NW_006399815.1:15679730-15680846 GCF_000299155.1 Elephantulus edwardii | reverse complement strand
CCTCTGGTATACAGCTAAGACAGTCCTCAGGGGCAGTTCATAGCAATAGGAACACACATCAAAAAGGAAGAAAGAACAAGAATCAATAATCTAACTCAACACCTTCGACAAATAGAAAAATATCAACAATCTAATCCTACAGCCTCTAGAAGAAAAGAAATTATAAGGACAAAAGCTGAAATCAATGAAATAGAAAACAGAAAACCAGTTGAAACCATCAATAAGACCAGGAGCTGTTTTGTTTTTTTTTTAAAGGGTCAATAAAATTGACAAACCACTGACAAATTTAACAAAAGAAAAAATAAAAAGAAAAGACATAGATAACTCAATTAAGAAATCACAATAGAACTAGAGGAAATGAAATTGATAATATCAGAATACTATGAAAAACTATACTCTGATAAAATAAAAAAACATAGAGGAAATGGACAAATTCCTTGAAATGCATCCCCTGTCCAGACTGATAAAGACAGATATATATATCTCCTGAACAGACCCATCACAAGGGAAGAAATTGAAAAGGTCCTGCAAAGACTTCCCCATAAGAAAAGTCCTGGACCAGATGGCTTCATAGCTTAATTCTACCAAACACTCAGAGAGGATTTAGCACTCATTCTACTTAAATTATTTTAAAAAAATGAAAAAGAAGGAACACTTCCAGAGTGATTCTATGAAACAAGCATAACACTAATACCGACACCAGGAAAGATATTGCAAAGAAAGAAAACTATAGACCAATATCTCTGATAAATATAGATGCAAAAATCCTTAACAAAATCCTAGCCAATAGAATCCAAAAGCACATAAAAAAATAATTCACCATGACCAAGTGGGATTCATAACAGGTATGTAGGGATAGTTCAACATAAGAAAAACAATCAGCGTAATTCATTATATTAACAAAGTAAATAACAAGAAACATGTTATCTTAGCAATTGATGCAGAAAATGAATTTGACAAAATCCAACAACCCTTCCTGATAAAGACACTCCGCAAAATTGGAATAGAAGAAAATTTCCTCAACATAGTCAAAAGTATATATACAAAACCAAGAGCCAACATCATTCTCAATAGAGAAAGACTAAAAACATTTTCCTTGAAACAGGGACCAGACTA
>NW_006399815.1:15675862-15678325 GCF_000299155.1 Elephantulus edwardii | reverse complement strand
GGCAGCAAGTAATAGATATTGAAGAGGATGTGGTGAGAAAGAACTCTTATACATTGTTGGGATTGTAAAATGGTGCAACCATTTTGGAAGGCAGTTTGGTGCTTCCTCAAAAAGCTGAACATAGAAATTCCATATGACTCAGCTATTCTACTTCTTGGAATATACCTTGAGAATATAAGAACTGAGGCACAAACTGAGATTTGTACACCAATGTTCATAGCAGCATTATTCACCATTGCAAGAACATGGAAACTGCTCAAATGTCCAACCACAAATGAATGGATTGAGAAATTATGGTACATTCACACAACGGAATAATATGCAGCATGCAGGAAAAATAACTTTGTAAATTATTACCTAATTTGGGAGGGACTGGAGAGCATTATGCTGACTGAACTAACTCAGTCCCATAAGGGTAAATATTGTATAGAGCCATTACTGTAGAATGAGTATAAGGATCCAGGAGGGGTGGGAGAGGCTGGAAGAAGAGGAAGGGATGCAGATGCACAGGCAGAAGGGGGATTAATCATTGGGTTGTACAATTTGATGGGGAGGGTGAGGAAAATTGAAAGAACTTGTTGAAATTTGTATTTGAATTTTATAAGTATGCTAGTTGAGAAAATAAAATTAAATATAAACAGTAAGACCTGGAAAAATAAGATTTCTGCACTTTAAAAGCAAGTATCAGTGAATCTACATGTATGTGTACAACCATAAGCACACTCAAAACATGTATAACTTAGATTTTGGAAATACGGAGAGTTTATTTCTGAGATTTCTTACCTATTCCACCAAATTGTATTATAAAACTTTTGGATCTTTTAGTATGACTTGTGCCTACTAAGTGAGGCATTCCTCTCCCCTTTTCACACATATTCTGTGGAAAAGGAGTTCTTGTTAACAAAAGATTTTCAAACATATCTAAAGTTTATAGAAGGATAACTATAAACTCAAAATAAATTATTTTTAGACAAAGCTCATCTGTTATGACTCAAATAAAAAATAAATAAAATACCCTTTACTCACAATTTTTCTCTATCCCTTATCCATTATTTGAACACTGGATAGATAAACCGTTATTCCAGATGTTCTAGGAACAAACTAGATTTTTACATACGCTATTTATGCCTTTCACATGCATATTAGTGAACTGACATTTGTATATATCTATATAATAAATGTGTCTACACATCCGTATAGGGAGCACTGGTGGCCTGGTGGCAAGGCACTGTGATGTCACCCAAGGCACACAGTTCAAACCACCACCTGCTCCACAGCAGAAGTATGCACAATCTCCTCCTGTCCAGTTAACTGCCTCTGAAAACCCATCAGAGGCTATGGGTTTGTTCTGATTTAATGGTATTGTTATGTGGCATTGAGTGGACTGCTTCTCATGCTTCTGATTGGAACCCTGCCATGTTGCATGTCATCCTCACCTTCTCACCATCTCTGCAATACTTGAGCCCATTGCTATAGGCTCTATGCCAATCCATCTTGTTGAAGGTCTTTTCTCTTACATTGACCCTCCATTTTTCCAAGTATGATGTTTTTCTCCAAGGACTGGCCCTTCCTAACAACATTTCCAAAATATAGGAGATGTAATTTCACTATCTTGCTTCCAAGGATCTCTCTGATTTCATTTTCTCCGAGACAGACTTGTTTGTTCTCTTGGTCGTGTGTGTGTGTGTCTCTAATAGAGAGAGACACGCACACACAGACACACACTATCACACTGTATATATACACGCACTATGTAAAATAGATTTATTTCACTATATACACACACTTAATATATATACACACATTATGTGCTGTATATATATAAAAACATATATATTTATATATATATACAGACAGAGAAATGTAGATAGAATTATCATGATACATATATATAATGTTGTATTTGTAGTTAAATGTTTCACAGAACTCAGCCTTTTTTTTGGTCTAAAGAGATGAGTAGCAGAAACTGTCATTAAATCTGCCTGTTCCTGGCTAAAGTCTGTAATGGTGTGCACATTGTTATAGTTGGGTGCCATTGCGTTGGCTCTGACTCAGAGCAACTGTATGTCCAACAGAGCAAAACCCTAGTGGATCCGGTGCCATCCTCACTATAGTTACCATTTACTTTTCTTGAATGAATGTTATTTTCTTATAAATAAACAAAAGGTTTTTTTTAAAAAAAATCTTTTTCTTTTTATTTTCTTAGGAATTGAAAAAAATGTTTATTGAGGTAAAATACATGTGTAACCAATTGCTTGTTTCTTTGACATTCTTCACATATACAACTAAGTACCAAATGTCATTTCCATATTCTCATCATCTTCTTTAGCTGTGACAGAGTAAATTGGAATGTCTGGAGAAATGCTGCTAATTTGCTCATCATTAGTACTTGTCTAATTTTCAATTCTTAATTTCCTATAGGCAATCAAAATACATATTGTGAAAGAAGAAAGAAAGAAGGAA
>NW_006399815.1:15650979-15675652 GCF_000299155.1 Elephantulus edwardii | reverse complement strand
GCCAAAATAAGGCTTAGGTATTGAGTTTAGCATTTTTAGAATTGTAATCCACTTTGAATTCCAATTCGTGCAAGAGATTTCATAAAAATGTACTTGGACAAGTATGTGCAGAATTTTTATCACAATGTTATCTGTTTTTATAACTCCTGATGTCCATACATGTTCTCTCTTAAATGCCTTTGACTTCTAAGTTAAGAAGCCTTATTCTAAACAATGCCATTGTGACTCATTTAGGTGAGTCTTCCCTAAGCTTTTGACCTAGAAAAAGAGTGATTTTGAGATTTGCATCATGCCAAATTTTCCACACCAATAATAATTATGAGAAAATTTGAAATAGAGAAGGATGAGCTTCAGACATTGCAGTATATACAGTATTGAATAATCTAAGTCTTCCGCAAGCTCTGTAAAACGGCCCACTGCTTTCCTGATGGAATCAGCAAAGTAGGTTGCCTGTGATATTTTTAAAATCATGTGGGGGATGTTTCAAGAACTGATCACAGACTACACATTAAAATGAGTCATGATGGTGACCTATACTTTGAGCCATTCAGTCAAACAGCCTTAAGGGAAATCAGAGTGTCTGAAAAGCATCTTGTACATTCTAATGTACATCATGCCATCCTAATAGAAGTAGAGGTGAGGAATGATTAGAGGGACTCCCTGAGTCGCTGCCTTTACAAGCTGCCTCTGGATCTCAGTCAGTGGAAGGACTAACTCAGATATTGACTGGAAGGGGTGTCACTGCTTTTCATCTTCAGTGGCATAACTGAGTCAGCTTCCAGGCTGGAGGCACCTCTTTTGTGGCATGCCATTCCCACTAACTCCACTGGGAGGGAAAAGAGAGGAAGACCATGTGTGTGTTTTTACTTTTTAAAAGACTAACTTTACAAATTCTGAATATTAAAAATCTTAGAATGTTAAAACAATTCAACAATAACAATAGATAACTATAACAAAACAGTTGTCTTTGAATTTATTCTGATTCATGGTGATCCCATATGTGTCAGATAACACTATAATTTGTAAGCTTTTTAGTAACTAATTTATCAAAAACAGACCACAGATCTTTCTTCTGAGATGTCTCAAACCTCCAACATTTCAGATAGCAGCTGAGTGCACTGCCACCCTTGGATTCTAATTCATAACATTAAACATATACAAAACAGTATGGTTCTTTCATTATAACAAGGGAATGCTCTGATAGAACAAAAAAAAATGCATGGTGCACAATTTAGATAATGATGCCTCATAGTACTTGATCGTAAGTATTTTTCTTTTTCCTTACTGGTGGTGTTGCTCTTAGGTGCTGTCACATCAAGTACAACTCACAGTGTACTCAAAGAGATCTGAACATAATCCTATCCTGTGACATCATCACAATTTCTGACACACTCAAACCATTGCTGCAGACATTGTGTTAATCCACTTGGTTGAGGATTTTCCTCTCTTTCACCATTCCTCCATGTTTCTAAGAATGATGTCCCTCTCAATGAATAATTTCTCCTAGAAACTTGCCCTAAGTACGTGAGATGAAGCTTTATCATCTCGAAGGAGCACTCTGGCTGCACCCTCTCTAACACATACATGTTAATTCTTTTGGCAGTCCGTGTGATATTCAGTACTCTAACACCACAACTCAAAGGCACCAATTCTTCTTCTGTCATCCTTATTCATTGTTCAGCTCTCAGAGGCGTAGTCAGTGACTGAAAAGACCATAATCTGAATCAAGTGCACCTTAGTCCTCAAACTGACATCATTGCTCCTTATTAATTTGGAGTGATCTCTGACTGCAGACTTTCTCAGTGAAATACATCTTGTGATCTCCTGACTACTGGTACCAAGTGTATTGATTGTGGATTCAAGTAAGTTGAAGTTGTTGACAGTTTCAATATTTTCTCCATCTATCATATTGCTGCCTATTGGTCCAGTGGCAAGGATTTTTGTTTTCTTGACATTAGGATGCAGTCCATATTGAAGAACTTCAGTGTTTAACCATCTGCAGTAAGTGCTTCAAGTCCTCCTGACTTTCAGCAAGCAAAGTTGTGTCTTTGCAGAAGGAAAAGGTCCATTTCATACTATGTACAAACACAGGCCATAAATATTCTATGTTGAAGATGTTTTCTGGGTGGCAATACATTGATAACATCTTAAAAAATATAAGTAAAAAATTATAAAATGCTTAAGTGTTCCAAAGAAAGAGATTTTATTTTGGACAAAGAATAAGGATTCACTTCTGATATTCAGGAGTAAAAACTTTGGTGCTACACAACTGATATTTTCATATGAGACTGCAGCAGAAATATCAGTCTCTCCCAAGACTTGTGCTATTTATGAATGCAAATAAGAACCAGAGCTTCCATTCCCTAATTGCACTCAGACCTGGCAAAAATTCAAAATAATAAATTTGGAATGTTCATAGTCAGTAAATTCCTTAGACACAGCCAAATACCCTGACACACACAACAACTGAACCATCATTTCCACCTCCTACATAGGCTCTCACCATCATTCTCAATTGTCACCATTGAGAAAATATATAGTCTATCTAGTGCTTTTCTCCATGCATATGCTTTTGTTTCCTACATCCATTCTTTCAAAAAATATTTATTAAAAGAGGTATGCTTTGGGATTTTGAGTTCATATATGTTTCAAGGGTATTTCTTCTATAGCTTTTGACAGGTTGTTTTTGTTATGTGCCATTGAGTCTAGCATAAAGCATAGCAACCCTAGGAACAACCAGTCTGAACCTTGCCCTAACCTGTGCCAACTTCACAATCTCTGACACACTTGAGCCCATTGCCACAGTCACTGTGTCAATCCGCGTGTCAAAGACCTTCCTCTCTTTGCCATCCTTCCAGATTCTCAAGCATGATGTCTCTCTCCAAGAAATACCCTCTACCAGCAACATACCCAAAGTATGTGAAGCAAAATTTAATACTTTATGCCTCTATGGAACACTCTGTCCCTATTTCCACCTGTGAAGATTTCTTTCTGCCCCCTCTATGTGACCTGCCAACGATTCCCACGAGGTCTTGCAGACTTCATGGTTACCTGTGAAGTGGGAGGGTTTTAAGGCCCTTTGAGCTGTCCCAGTTTTCTGCCTGCGAAGATTTCTCTCTTCTCCCTCTACGTGACCTGCGTCTATACTTGTTCCCATCCCAAAGAAGGGTGACTCAACTGAGTGTGGAAACTATAGAACAATATTGTTGATTTCACAGGCAAGCAAGATTCTACTGAAGATTATCCAAAAACTACTGGAACTGCCAGAAGTCCAGGCTGGGTTTAGAAGGGGTTGTAGTACTACGGATATTATAGCTAATGTTAGATGGATCTTAGATGAAAGTAGGGAATACCAGAGGAATGTTTATCTGTGTTTCATTGACTATGCAAAGGTGTTTGACTGTGTGGATCATAACAAACTGTGGCTGACTCTGAGAAGAATGGGAATCCCAGAACACTTGATCGTGCTAATGTGAAACCTATACTTGGATTAAGAGGCAGTCGTCAGAACAGAGAAAGAAAACACTGCATGGTTCAAAATTGGGAAGGGTGTATGCCAGGAATATGTCCTGTCTCCATACCTTTTCGACCTGTCTGTAGAACAGCTTATCCGGGAGACTGGTGGAAGATCTATTAACAATCTGAGTTATACAGATGACAGAACCTGCTCTCTGAAACTGAGGAGGACCTGAAGCACTTGCTGCAGAGGGTCAAGGAGTGCAGCCTCCAATATGGATTGAGACTCAATATCAAGAAAGCAAAGATTCTCACCACTGGACCAATTGGCAACATCAGGATGGATGGTGAAGAGATTGAGATAGTTCACAGCTTTAGTTTGCTTGGCTCCACAGTCAACACTCTTCGCACCAATAGCCAGGAAATTAAAAGACATATTGTGATGGGAAAGTCTGCTGTTAGGGATCTTTCCAAAATCCTGAAGAGCAATGGTGTCTCTCTGGAGACTAAGATACATCTGACATAGACCATGGTCTTTGCAATCAAATGTTATGCATCAGAGAGTTAGACAATGACTAGGGAGGATAGACGGAAAATTGATGCCTTTGAGCTGTGGTGCTGGAGAAGAGTATTGAGGGTACCATGGACGGCTAGAAATACAAACAGATTCAACATGAAGAGGGTTAAACCAGGCAGCTCCTTGGAGGCAAAGATTCTGAGGCTTCCTCTAACATACTTTGGACATGTTGTAAGGAGAGACCAGTCCTTGGAGAGGGATATCATGCTTGGTAGGGTGGAGGGATAGTGCAGGAGAGGAAGGCTCTCTATGAGGTGGATTGATTCAGTGACTGGGATAATCCATATGGATCGGAGACAGTGTGATTGGCACAGGACAGAGCAGAGTTTAGGGCTGTTGTACATAGGGTCCCTATGAGTCACAAGCGACTTGATGGTACATTACAAAAACAACAGTGGAACACTCTTTCTTCACCTTCTCCAGAAGTTTATCTTGGCATCCCAAGGGATATTCAGTACTCTTCTCTGACACCATATTTCGAAGGTATAATTCTTCTGTCATTTTTTTCACTGGTATTCATTTTTATTCACTGAAAAAGATGTACAATTATATAAATATACTTCAGCTTGTACTCTTACAGTCCTTGTGAACTATGTTTGGTGGGAAGAATACCAAATTTGCATCCTGGCTCTTTTGATAATGTAGCCTTAAAGACCCAAAAGAATTTATACTTTTTGAGCTTCTTTTTTCTTATCTATGAAATAAAAGTGATAATGTTTTTAATGCCTTTATCACAAAGTTCCTGTGACAATAAAACTAGATAACCTGTGTGAAGGTAACATCAAAAATGCTTTTTAAATAATAATAATAATAATAATACTGTAAAAAATAACAGTACAACCACTGTTATTATTTATACAGTTCTTATTTTTTTGTTTCTACTGACAAATCAGATTAAATACTTTATGTTTTATTTGCAAACATTTTGAGTAATTTTTTCCTATGCCAAATAGCACAAAGGTTTGTTGTGTTGCTTCCCGTCCTCCCCAACTGTGCTATATTTTCAAGTCAATTAATAGACAGGGGTTAAAATAGTCTCTGGACAAGACTATGGAACAAGTCACTGGAAGATATGAGATTAGAGTAAGCCTATTAAATAAAGTACACACATTGTGTACTTTCCATATTCAGAGCATTATCTCCATCTCTTTTTAATCAAAATAGGCAAATTAAATTAACATATTTTTCTGACCTAGGACCCAGATGTGATAGTTATTGTCTCTCTACTTTTTCTTCATTTTTTCTACTGTCAAAACTCTAGACAGAAACTCAGTTAATTAAAATAATTGATTGGTAGACATTTGTGCCTTCCTGTGCATCTTTTTATTATCTGTGAAGTAAGAATAATACTGGCATTTACCTCATAGGGTGGCTGAAGCTTGAATTAAAGTGCCTAGACCTCTCTGTGAGCCAGTAAGCCCACACAAATATTACTTTTAATATTACTACCATTTTTCCATCCAACAAATTGAGTTATTACCTACCATGGGCCAGACACTGTTCAAAGACTTTGGAATAGAAAAATTAAAACAGTGGACACAATTCTAGATCTTATTGGCCTTGTATTCTGTTTTATAGATGAGGAAGACAAATAATAAACAACAAGCACAACAAGGAAACAATTGAAAAGATGAGTTACACATGCACGCCTGTGACAGAAGAAGGTTCCAGGTAGAGGAAATAGTGCAAAAGCTACAAGGCAGGAGCAAGTCTGCCATGTGTGAGAATAACCTATATGATTAGAGTAGAGTGAGTAGAGGAACTATGAGATGAGAGACAGTTGGAAAACAGACTACTGGAACTATACAAACTGATGGAAACAATTGAAAGGTTCTAGGAGAAGGAATGACAGCATCTGGCTTATACTTCTACAAGATCATAATGTCTACAATGGTAAGCCTGTATTTTTGGAAAATGAGAATGAAATGTTGGAACTAGTTAAAAAAATTTACAGAATCTAAGATGAGAAATGATAGAGGATGAGATCAAGGGGCAGTAGGAATAGTGGTGATAAATGTATGGCTTGTGGATATATTTTGAAAATAAAATCAGTGTAATTATCTTTAATTGTCACAGGATGTGAGAAAAGAGAGAAAATGAAGTTTACAAAAGCTTAATTAAATTTCTGTGCCAAAGAATGTTCTTGGAATTAATCTAAGAGTTGTTTGATTGTGCTACAAAGATTTTGAGATTCATAAAAGAAATTTGGAAATCTTTTTGAAAATCAGCATAGTATCTTTCCAAATAGCATCTATATTAAAAAAGACCACTGCTAAAGGGCTGGCCAGTAAAAAAGTGGAGGCGTTTTTTAATTGTTTCATATTCATGTGGAATTGTCTCGTATGCTAGACAGTAAAGTGAAGAGAGCACCATTATCAAGCTTTTATTTGGTAATCCAAAATTTATCCCTGCTTCTCACAGTCCATGCTCCAATTAATAGATTCTGCTTATGACTGTTCTTCCTCCTTTGTGTCTGTAAATGTGAGGGCTCAGCCTCAGTTGCCATATCTGTTAGTCTGTTCTAAATGTGTGTTACTGCACATTCAGAAGTGGATGGCCAATCCTTCTTCCTAGTCTGTCTTAATTTGGATGTTTAGTTTTGAACAATATCTGACAGATAAGCATTTTACCAAGCACTAGTGAGACACTCCCATTAAAGTAATAACCAACACATTCATTGTCCTTCCACGCAAGCCCATGTGTCTTGTCTTCCCTTTTCCTATTATTATATAAGCACTGCTTGCACTCCTGCCTACCCAGTCCAGCCCTCCCTTCCCCAGCACCCCTTGATATCATTTCTGTGATGTCTTGCACCGTGTACTGCTACTGGTCTCTCATACTGTTGCCTATCTCATGTTAGAAGGATGTAAGTTCAAATCACGTGTATGAGCTTCAGGGAAAGATTTCTGCCTGAGGTAGTACAGAGGGAAGATCCTTGCCACTAGGCTTCTGCCACGTTTTGTGACTTAGTGTTTCTGTTTTTTTCTTTAAACCACACTGCTGTCACAATGCTACAGATTCCGAGGTCAAAATAGATATCTTCTAGAGCTGGTTTGGTGACAGAGAACATTCACCAGAAATGCAATCTGGGTTTAGAAGAGGTAATGGTGCTAATGACATTATTGCCAATGTCAAATGGATCTTGGCAGAAAACAGAGTGCCAGAGGAATGTCTATCTGTGTTTCATTGACTATGCAAAGGTATTTGACTGTGTGGATTAGAAGAAATTGTGACTAACATTGAGAAAAATGGGAATCCAAAAAAATTGGTTGTTCTTATGTGAAACCTATACTTGAACCAGGAAGCAGTCCTCAGAATAGAGCAGGGAAACAGTGCATGGTTCAAAATCAGGAAAGGAGTGCATTAGGGATGCATTTTGTCTCTGTACCTTTTCAATCCACATGCAGAACAGATAATTTAGGAAGCAGGGATTTATGAGGAAGAATGTGGCCTCATGGAGACTCATCAACAATCTATGTTATGCAGATGAAACAACCTTCCTTGCTGAAACTGAGGAGGGCCTGAAGCGCTTGCAACAGAAGGTAAAGAATTGTAGTCTTCAGTATCAATTGAAGCTCAACATCAAGAAGACAAAGATTCTCACCATTGGGCCAACTGTTAGCACCATGATAGATGGAGAAGAGATTGAAATTGTTAACAATTACAGCTTGCTTGGCTCCACAATCAACACTCTTGGCACGAGCAGTTAGAAGTCAGGAAATAAAAAGACAAATTGCACTGGGAAAATCTGCTGTCAGGGACCTCTCCAGAGTTCTGAAAAGCAATGATGTCAATATATTAACTAAGATCCAGGCCATAGTCTTTGCAATCACTTGCTATGTATCAGAGAACTGGACAATCACTAAGAATGACAAGAAGAATCAATGCTTTCAAATTGTGGTGATGGAAATGAGTCTTGAAAATACCATGGACCACCATAGGTCTGTCTTGGACAGGGTGAAACCAAGTTTCTCCTTAGAGGTAAGGATTTTGAAGTTCTGTCTCACATACTTTGGGCATGTATTTAGGAGAGGCCGGTCCTTGGAGAAGGACAACATGCTTGGAAGGGTGGAGGGATAGCATAGGATAGAAAGATCCCAGATGAGATCAAATGGTACAGTAACTGGGAAAATGGGGGTTAGTATGTGGAAATTAGTGAGACTATCTCAGGACAGGGCAGACTTCAGAGCTGCTGAACATAGGGTTGCTATGGGTCTCAGGTGACTCAACGGCGCATAACAACAACAATTTATACTTTTGTTCCTCCCTGAGAAAAAAGACAGAAGTAGATAGAAATTTGAGTGGTGGAGGAAAGGCAAGTTGTATAGAGATGAGCCAAACAATTGCTGCTTTGTTGCAAATTATGGAACTGGACCATGTAGATGTGAAGTATAGTGTGTTAATACTGCCTTTGGATTTTTCATGTATGAAATGAGAATGATGATCAAATTATTATGTGGTTAAAAGGAAAAGGCTTAGAGTAGTTAGACCTCCTTTCACCATACATGTTCAATTGATCTACTAACAATTCACAGAACTGGACCATATGAAGAATGAGGCACCAGGATCAGAGGAAAATCATTAATAACCTTCCATATGGCGATGACATATTCCTTTGCTTGCTGAAAGGTCTTAAAGAGTTTTTGAAAAAGATCAAAGGCTATACACATCCTTCAGTATGAATTACCTAGTGTGTAAAAAGTTGTGCTGCAGTAATTACACAATCCCTTCATCATTTTAATATGCTTCCAGCACATGTTGTAATATTCAGGATTTCAACTTAGTTTAACTGTTCTCATTATATTAAAATTGACAGTTTGAAGATTTCTTGATATTATTGAGTTTTCACATTTATTTTGCTAATAATATACACAGAAAACTGTATTTATGAATATATTATTTCTTGAAAGACCTCTGTGATCAACAGATCAATATCATGTAGAAATGATTTCTTTTGTGTATTTTATTTTTTTACTAGTGTATTTATAAAATTCTAATACAAATTTGAACAAATTCTTTCAATTTCTCTCACCCCCCCATTAAATGGTACAATCCAATGATTAATTCCCTCTTCCCCCCTATGCATCCACATTCTTCTGATTCCAGCCTCTCCCACCCCTCCTGGATCCTTACAATCATTCTACAATAACAGTCTTATACAATACTTATCCTTGTGGGACTGAGTTAGTTCACTCAGCATAATGCTCTCCAGTCCCTCCCAAGTTAGATAATGATTTACAAAGTTATTGCTCCTGCATGCTGCATAGTATTCCATTGTGTGAATGTACCAAAATTTCTCAATCCATTCGTTCGTGGTTGGACATTTGGGCTGTTTCCATGTTCTTGCGATGGTGAATAATACTGCCATGGACATTGGTATACAAATCTCAGTTTGTGCCTCAGTTATCATATTCTCAGAGTATATTCCAAGTAATGGAATAGCTGGGTCATCTGGAATTTCTACATTCAGCTTTTTGAGTAAGCACCAAACTATCTTCCAGAATGGTTCCACCATTTAGCTTATTTTCTCAATTGTGAGTATCTAACTCTTTCATCTTTTAACTTTCTTTTCTTTTTTTAAAAAAATTAAATTTATTATTAATTTCAGTAAAAATTTACAGAGACTTTAGATTTACATTTATTCATTGTTGTACATTTCTCCTCTCCCAACCCTCCCCCATAGTACACTACCCTCTTGGAAAAGTAAAAGAAAAATTCTTTCATTGTTTTACAACGCTCCCCCAGGTCCACTTCACCATGTAGCCTTCACTCTAGACTCCTCTCATGACAAAAATACCTAATCACATATCCTTTTTAAACAGTTTTCTCCCTCATCTGTTTCAATGGAGTATACATTATTGAACCCATCTTTCTCAGTCTCTCCCAAACCCGAGGTCAGTCCTGTTTTAAAACAGTGGCGCGACACAGTATGTGTCCTTTTGTGATTGAGATCCTTCACTCAGCATAATGTTCTCCAGAGTCACCCATTTTGAGTAATATTGCATGAGTTCCTTGTTTTTCAATGCAGCATAGTATTCCATTGTGTGACTATACCACAGCTTCTCCATCCATTCGTTTGTTGATGGGCTCTTTCATTTTTTATGATTGTGTGCTGTTAAATCAGAATCAACCCATACCTGACTCTCTAGTAGGTTTTCAGAGGCAATAAATAGCATGGGAAGAGATTGCCCATCTTTCTCCCACAAAGCAGCTCATGGATTTGAACAGCCTTTGGGATTACAGCAAAGATTCTTTCCACTTAGCCACCCAAATTCAGAAATTCACTATTTCAGTAATTAGGAAAAACGATTTTGTTTTAAAATGTTTGTTTTAAATGGAGGGAGAGGATATCATGTACATGGAATTAATGTCTTGCTTCTTTGATTAAGTGAAATGAAGTTAAAAAATGTTGTTACTTAAACAAGTTTGGAACTATCACTACTAAATCCATCTGATTCTTCATTAGACCCATATTTGTGAAGTCTGGGAGCTCAGGACAACAAGTCAGAGTCTTAGACTGAGCAAAACAGCAGTGTTAACTTTTTTTAATCATTAATCATTCTTTCTATAATTCTATTTCTCTCCTCCTTAGTTTTAAACCTACTCAGATTTTTTTCTTTTTCTTTGGCATAATCCCAAGCATTTATTGTACTCAAAATAATTAAAATTTCATTATTAAATCTGCAGGGTTCTTCTGATTTTGGCACAGCTTTGGAAATTTCAATCATTTTCCTGAGCCAAGAGAAACTCTATTGAGAAGATAAAACATGATATTTTAGCAAATAACAATGTTCCCTTGGCTTGTATAAGTACTGAATTAGTGTTTTGGGAAAACACATCGTTAACTTTTAATAATATTTTCTAGAGCAGGGAATTTAAAGACCAAGTTTACTGTTTTAAAAGAAATGTAAAACAAAGTGTTGCACATAACCATGCTGATAACATTATAAGGTACCATTATTACTATGAAGTGAATAAATACTTTGAAGTAACTTTGATTTTGTTTCTACTGAAATAATTTAAAATGATATTCATCAGATCTTGTGTTTTGGTTTCATAAATCAGTCTTACATACAATGTCTATACTGAAAGCATTACACTCAAATTGTTTTTTCTCAAATGTTGGAGGAATAAAACAATCATGCTGTTAAGGGATCAAATTTTTTCCCTTTAAGATATATGGTGGAATTCTAACCCTGTGGGTATAATTTCCTTTGAAAATCGATATTTTTCTATTATTACATTCTTTGAAAATAGGGGAGGGGGGTATTTTTTTTAGTTTTAGAGGTTGTTTTACCTTATGTTAAAGATGTTCTGTTAGTGTAGGGCTTGTCCTAAATCTAGTCACTTGTTTGTTTGTTTTTTTTTAATCACTTGTAAATAATATAAAGAATTTCCAAGACACAGAGATAAGCAAGAACAAATGGACTAAGGCTTAACACCAAGTGATCAACAATGAGCTGAGATGTGCCAGGACTATAGAAGCTGATAGGAGACTTTCCTTTCAGAGTGAACAGAAAGACCTTCCCCTTACAGTTGGTACCCTGGATTGAGGTTTATATCCTCACAAACAGGGAGCTCTGGTGGGTCCTTAGCAATTGTAACAAAAAATGTCTATAATGCCATTTTAGATGAAAAAGACGATCTCAGCAAATATATTCTAAAATAAATAGCCCTGTGACATCCTTATGAAGAAAATTATTAAAATATAGTAAGATAATAAATATTTTAATAAAGGGAGAAACAGAACTTATTCAGCCAGGAACACACAACACTCTAAGGATAGAACATGCTGTTGTTGTTGTTAAGTGCCATCAAGTCGTAGATGACTCATAGAAACCCTTTGAATGAAAGACCTGAACACTTGTATAACTTTCGTTATTTCTCCAAGTTCATAGGGTTTCCAGAGGCAAGCTACTAAGGAAGTGGATGCGACTCCTGCTTCCAAGCTTGTTTTAACTGGGGAATTCCACCAAACACTGTCCACTATGTGTAACCATTCTTGCATTTGACACATCAGTGTTACAGTGTTTAATATCACAGCAACCACAAGTTACCTCTGTACAGCAAGTGGACAGACCAGTGCTCTACCACTTAGAAAGATGTTTGACCAAAAACAATTAAAACCAGTCCTGGGGGCCACAGCTAAAATCACCCAGATTTGGCTTGATGGGATAACTTTCTATCCTCTAGGCCAACAGACCTTCCTCATTGTTGTTCTTTTTGTTTTGTTAGGTGCCATCGAGTTGTAGATGGCTCATAGCGACCCTATGAACAAAAGACCTGAACACTTACATAATTTTCATCATTTCTCCAGATTCGTAGAGTTTCAAGAGGCCAGCTATTTCTGAAGTGGATGCCACTCCTGCTTCCAAACTTGTGGATAGGGTATACAAATGAAATAATAAGTGGCTCACTTGCAAGAAACTGCACTGCAATCCCAAAGGCACACAGTTCTAGGCCACCAGCTGCTCCACGGGAGATGGATGGGATATCAAGGATGGGCCATTTCCTCCCTCTCGATTAACTGTCTCTGAAAACCTGCCAGAGGGTCAGCTATGGGTCAGTTCTAATTCGACAGTACACAACTACAACAACAATAAAATGTAAGTAAAAATACCCAAGTAATTTTTGTCTGACTAGAAGAAATGTTTCTACTTATTACTGAGAAGGATAAATTTGTGAGAAATTTGTAGTTTTTTTTAAAAAATGAGGCACAAGTAGCAAATTCTCTCTCATTTATAAAGTGTACTGTAAAGTTTTAGTAACTGAAATAGCGTGGTAGAAATACAGGTACACAGGGAACCCTCGTGGTCTTATGGTAAGAAGCTGTGCTGCAATCCAAAAGCATACAGTTTGAATCCACAAGCTACTCTGCAGAAGAAGGATGGACAATGTCCTCCTGTTCTATTAATGGCCTCAAAAAACCCACTGAAGGGTCCGCAATCGGTCAGGTCTGACATGATGGTACGCAACAACAACAACAACAATACAGACATAAGTGGTGTGTTCATGTAACAGAATTAAAATGCAAAAAGCTGTATGTACAAGACCAGATGAAGCATGGCTGC
The DNA here is from genome assembly GCF_000299155.1 of Elephantulus edwardii. Taxonomy (NCBI): domain Eukaryota; kingdom Metazoa; phylum Chordata; class Mammalia; order Macroscelidea; family Macroscelididae; genus Elephantulus; species Elephantulus edwardii. The sequence continues at coordinate 15,662,548 of NW_006399815.1, read as the reverse complement.
CACTTTGAACTTTCTGATCAGGAACACAATAAAAACCTTGATTAAAAGGGATAAAAGTCCTGAAACAAAGAGAAAAAACCATGGAACAGAATTTCAAATCCTTAAAAGAATTTGGAATTATTGACCCTATTGAGGTAAGGGAGCTCTGGTGATGTAGTCTGTAGGGAGCTGCATAGTTGATTAAAAAAACGGTATCTCTCTGGTAGTTCAAATCCGTCATTGGCTCCTTGGGAGAAATATGGGAAACTTCCTCTCATGAAATTTACAGCCTCAAAAACATACTAGAGATTCAACTATGAGTTGGTACCAAGTCAATTGTAATGAGTTTATAGAAGGCCAGAAGAATCTCCAAGACTATGGTCCTTAGTTGTTCTTAAATCTTGCATTAAAATTATCTCTAAGGTCACCTTTAAACTAAGCAACAGTCTAGTTGAAAAAATAAGTATTGTCCCCTTAAGGACTACATTACAATAACCCCTTCATAAAACTAGAGTCAACAAAAAAAATTTAAAAAATTTTAAAGTTTGGATGAGAAAGTTGGAGGGCAGGAAGGTTAAATAAATGGAAATTTTTTAAAACAATGTTAACACAAGATAAAAATTTAGCCAATGTCACAAAACATTAGGTCTGGAAATTGTAGAATTGGACTAGGTTTTACTGTGTATATGTTAATCATAATTGTAAATAAATAAGAAATGAATAAAAAATTAAACGTAAGAGCTAAAACCAAAATAGAAGAAGTGTGGCAAGTTTTTTTAAATAGAATTTAAATGAAGATTTTTCATATATTTTAATAAACAAAGTAACTTTGATGGATTTGCTTTTATAGTAAATAAAAATTAAATGCTTCCTGACTGGAAGAAATACTCCTTTAACAAACTTGGACAAATCCCAAAGCAAGAAGGGTAAAAAGTATTTCCAGCACATCTGACAGAGAAAAGATTAGTAACACTAAAATGCAAAATGCTCCTTTAAATATCAATAGGAAAATGCCAAGAGAATAAGCAGGCAGTTCACAGGATAAGTTATTTTAATATTATGTAAAAAAAAATTATACCGTCTTTTACAGTGTATAAATAAAAGATACTAAAACTAGGCCCTTGGTGGCCTTGTAGTAAAGAATTGTGTTGCTAGTTCTAAAGCAGTTAGTTGGAATCCATCACTGCTCTGCAGTAAAAAGATGGGCAGTCCTCTTCCACGTGATTTAAAGTTACTAAAAACCATCTGGAGGGTCAACTGTGAATCAGTTCCCACTAGAGAGCAAACCACAACATTGTTAGTAGATAAATGGAATTAAGTACGAATTTGAATATGTATTGACACAGTGACTGAATCAATGGACTCATTTGTCTCAGAGATGATGAGGATGGCACAGGACAGGGTTCCAATCTGTTGTTCATAGAATCAGTATCAGTCATACTCTACTCCACGGCACCTTACAACAGCAATGGCCTCTACTAAACCCAGCTCAAACTTCTGACAGTTGTATCTCAATGTGCTGTGCTGTCCCTTTTTGTATCTTCAGCAATATTTTACTTGTATGTGATACTAATGATATAGTTTGATAATTTCCACACTCTTGGTTTACCTTTCTTGGAAATGGGAATGAATATGGATCTCTTCCCCACAGCTGGCCACATAGCTCTCTCTCAAATTTCCTGTCACAGGCTGGTGAGCACTCCAGAGCTGCATCTGTTAAGTTGGAACATGACAATTGATATCCCATCAATTTCAGAGACTTTATTTTTTGTCAATGCCTTCAATGCAGCTTGAACTTCTTTCCTCATCACCATTGGCTCTTGTTCATATGCTACTTTTTGAAGTATTTTAGTACTGAGCAAATTTTTTTGGTACAGTGACTGTGTATTCTCCATCTTTTTTTAAAACAAAAATTATTTTATATCATGGTTTGCTTATTATAAAGTTCATTTACATTGTGCTTCACACTATTCTTCATTCACATTTTGTTCCATCTAATCATTCCCATGCATTATACTTTATAAAATTAATCACCATTGGACTATGTCCATCATTACTCTGTCTCTTCAAATCCCTCCTGGATCTTTCCAAATTTTTTTACACCCTCCATCCGCTCCCCAAATTATAAAACCCTATGATTTTGTCCCTGTCCATTCTCTCCCCTCTGCTCTTATCCTTCCCCCTTTTAGAGCCCCACACACGTTTTACTAGTTATCTTATTTTTACAACAATAGTATTATACAGTATTTGTCATTATGAGGCTGAATTCTTTCACTCAGCAATAATGATTTCCAGTCTCTCCAAAGTTGTGCAGTATTTTTCAAAAGTGTTGCTCCTGAATGCTCCATAGTATTCCTTTGTGTGAATATACCACAATTTCTCAGTCTATTCAGTTGTGGTTGGAAATTTGGTCTCATAACAAAAAGTTTACAGAATACTCCTGAGCCTCCAGAAGAGAAAGACTGATAATAACCCAATTACAAAATTGGGCGGGTATGGAAAGATTTCACAGAGGAAGACTTTTGAATGGCCAACAGACACATGATGAAATGCTCAAAACCATTGGCAATAAGAGATATAAACCAAACCCACAATGAGATACCATCTCACCCCCGTAGCAGTGACAAAGTGTAGCAGGGCAGCAAGCAATACATGTTGCAGAGGTGGAAACTGTTATACAATATTGATGGGATTATAAAATGGTGCAACCACTCTTGAAGGCAATTTGATGTTTCCTCAAATAGCTGAACATAGAAGCACCTTATGACCCAGTTATTCCACTTCTCAAAGTATACTGCAAGGAAATTAGAACTGAAACACAGAGATTTGTATTCTAGTGTTCACAGCAGCATTATTAACCATTGCAAAAAAATATGGAAACAACCCTTATATTCTTTTTATGTGTTCTGGATCATTTAAGATTTTCCCCATAGTATCTCTCAGTATTGCTTCTCAACACTTGAATTGGTTTTTCAGCTTCAAAAATGCTGAGCAAGTTCTTCCCTTTTAATTTCCAACTCCAGCTATCTTTACATTACATTATAATGCTTTACTATTTCTTCTCACTCTGTCCTTTGAAATCTTCTGTTCATCTCCTTTACTTCGACTTCTCTTTATTTTGGCTTCTTGGAGCTCTCGTGCAATTTTCAGTCTCTTATGACATCCATTTTGGTCTTCTCTTTCTCTCTGTTTTTGAAATGACATCTTGCTTTCCTCAAGGATGAGGTCTATGATATCATCTCATAATTCATCTGATCTTTGATCCTTAGTTTTTAATGTCTCAAGACTATTATTATGATAGTTTTTATATTCAGGTAGGAGGGACTCAAGGTTGCCTTTTGGTTCTTTCAGACCTGTTTTAATTTTCCTCAACTTCAGTTTAAACTCACACAAGAGTAATTGATGATTTGTTCCATAGTCAGCACATGATCTGATTTTTGACTGCTGATATTGGACTTCATCACTGATTCTTTTCACAGATATAGTCAACTTGATTCCTGTTTAGTCCATATGTATAGTGACTATCTGTGTTTCTTTAAAGAGGTATTTGTAATAAAAAAAGTGAATCTAAAAAATTCAATTATTAGGACTCCAGCTTCCTTTCTGAAACCAAGTCAATGATTATCAAATTATTTGATTAAACATTCAGCTTTTTAAAATTTTAATTTATTTTAATAAGAGATTTAATTTGATTCATAAACATATTTAGCTAGTTACAGAGAAATAATTCTTTGACAGATGTTGAGTATTTTTAAAAAGATGAGAAATATATATACTTGTCTGAAGAGAACTATTTAAAAAAATAGGCAAAATCTTAAATGATCTAGGAAACATCAAAGGAAGATAGGGAAATCAAGGAAGATGGGGGAATACCTAGTCACTATACCAAAAAGAATTGATCAACACTGGAATATTTCAAAAAGTAGTATGTGAACAATAGTCAATGGTGATGAGGGAAAAAGTTCAAGCTGCATTGAGGTATTGACAAAAAAATAAAAATAAGGCTCGAGGAATCGATAGGATATCAGTTAACATGCTCCAACTAACAGATGCAGCCCTGGAATGTTCACCAGTTCTTTACAAGTTCATTACAAGTTCTTAAGTGCACAAAAATCAAGAACTTTCTCTTCTAGTCATGAGACACATTTGTCATGAACGAAATCTTTAAAACACAAAGAAACTAGTGCAAATACAACCCAGATTTTCAGAGATACCTTGACTCAAAATATGCTTCAATTTTATTTTACAATTAATCCAAATTTAAAATGTTGATGTTTAATTTTAAAATTTTAAGTTTTTCTGAAAATTGAGATGATCTGATACCAGAGGTTAAATATCCTTACGACCCTGGCCACCTGGCAGTAAGCAGCTTCCACTTTGATACATAATTTATTCTAGCAGGTCCACACCAAGCCCTACTACTTCCGTACTACATTCATTTATTTTATTAATTTGACTTTGAATGAAAAAAAATCTCTGTGTGCAATGGTTTCTTATGATGGTCATAAGTGAATTACTTTACCCACCACTGTCAATTCAAATTTGACTCATAAAGACTCTATTGGACAGAGTAGAACTGATTTAAATGGTCCCTAAGACTATAAATCTCTATGGGAACACTCTGTCTCCTTTTTTCTCTAAGGAAGGAACTGGTGAGTTTGAATCTATGAACTTTAAGTTGTCAGCTCAACATAGCCTACATTGCCAGTAGTGATCCTTGGATGATTTTTGTTTTTATATTGTTATTATGTACCATTGAATTGACTCCAACTCATAGCAACCCATGTACAACAGAATGGAGCCTTGCCCTGTCCTGTGCACCTGTTTTTATCATTTTCATTGTGCCCCTTTTTGGCAGTCACTGTGTCATTCCAACTCAATGACAGCCTTCCTCCCCTTCACTGACCCTCCGTAGTTCCAAATACAATGTCTGCTGTAAGGACTGCCCCTCTTGATAACACACTCAGAGTATGTGAAAAAATGTTTTACCAGTCTTGCCTCTAAGGTGTACCTTGGCTAACCTTTATTAAAGCAGACATATTTTTCTGACAGTCCATGGAATGTTCAACACCCTTCACCATCACCACAATTCCATGTCATTAAATATTCTGGGCATGTTTTTGTGAGATGCCATTGAGTTGGCTGCAACTCATGAACATCAGTTTGGAACCTTGCTCTATTCTACATAATCCTCATAATCTCTGCATGGTTTCAGACACTATATCAATTCATCTTATTACAGGTCTTCCTCTCTTTCACTGACCCCTCTACCTTTTCCAACATGATGCCTTTTTCCAAGAATTGTGCCCTCCTGACAATGTGTCCAAACAGAATATGAAATATAAAGTTTCACCACCCTTGTCTCTAAGGAGAACCCTGGTTTTGTTCCCTTCAGGAGTACAAATATGCTTCTTTCTTTAGGGACTCCGTGGTATATTCAGAACTCTTCATCACCACTACAACTCAAAGACATTGATTTTATTTCTGTTTTCCTGTATTTGATTTTATACATTGAAAACTAATGAACAAAACCCAGTTGAGTCGTGGGATAACTTCAAAGACATTATTCATGAAAAAGCAAAAGCTTGCTACAAAGATAAGAAAGAAAAACAAAAATGGATGACAGAAAATTTGCTCTAGAACATGAAGACAAAACAAAGTGAAAAATGCTGAAGAGAATTGAACAGAAAATTACAAAGGAAAGCTTGAGTGGACAAAGAAAATTAACATAAGGAAATGTGCAAAAAGCTGGAGTTAACCAAAAGGGATAAATACACTTATACTTAATATTTCTCAAGCTGAAAGAACTGCAGGACAAATTCAATCCTGGAGATACAATACTGAAGGACTCTATTTTCTTACAGATCTTCCTCTCTTACACTGATCCCTCACTTTTCCAGACTTAATGTCCTTCTCCAAGGACTGGCTTCTTCTAACACTGCAAAGTATGTGAGATGGAGTTTCACTCTCCTTGAACCCAAGGAGCATCCTATTTTTATCCTCTCTAGGACAGACCTCTTCTTTGTTTTCTTTTCATTAATCATGATATTCATTACTCTTCTTCGGCACAAAAATTAAAGGACATTGATTCTTCTTCTGTCATCCTTAATCATTGTAAAACTTTCAGATATGTAACAAGCAATTGCAATGTATGTGTCAGATGAAGCTTCAGAATCCTTGACTCCAAGTAGCATTCCGGCTTCACCTTCTCTAGGACAAACCTGTTTGTTCTCCTAGTAGTCTATGGTATATTCAACACTCTTCTCCAGCACCACAGCTCAAAGGCATCAATTCTCTTTATATCAACCCTATTCACTGTCCAACTCTGTGATGCATAGCACATAATTGTGAAGACGATAGCCCAGATCAGGTGCACCTTAGTCTCCAGCCTGACATCATTGCTCTTCAGTACTCTTGAGAGGTCCCTTACAGCTGACTTACGCAATGCAATTCATCTCTTGATTTCCTGGCTGCTGTTACCAAGAGTGTTGGTAAGGAAGGACCAGTCCTTGGAGAGGGACATCATGTTTGGCAGAGTGGAGGGGCGGTGAAGAAAAGGAAGACCTTCAATTAGATGGATCGATTCTGTGACTGGAGCAGTGAGAATAAGTGCATTTGAGATGGCGAGGTTGGCACAGGATAGAACAGCGTTTAGAGCTCTTGTACATAGGGTTGCTATGAGTCGCAAACGACTTGATGACACCTAACAACAACAAGAAGCAATTGAGGAGACCATGACTTGGATCAGGTGCAAATCAGTCTTTAAAGTGACATCATTTGAAAAAGTGACATCATTACTCCTTAGTACCCTGGAGAAGGACCTGACAGAAGATTTTCCCAATGACTGCATTTCTTGATTCCTTGACTGCTGGTACAAAGAAAGTTGCTTGTTGACCTAAGTTCATTGTTGTTGTTGTTACATGCCATCGAGTTGCCTGCAACTCATAGTGACCTTATGGACAACAGTCCTAAACCCTGCTCTATCCTGTGCCAATCTCGCTGTCTCTGACATATCCATCTACATTACCCCAGTCTCTGAATCAATCCACCTCATAGAGGGTCTTCCTCTCCTGTGCTGTCCCTCCAGCCTCCCAAGCATGATGTCCCTCTCCAAGGACTGGTCTTTCCTTTCAACATGCCAAAGTATGTCAGACGAAGCCTCAGAACCCTTGCCTCTAAGGAGCCCAATTTAATCCTCTCTAGGATGAACTTGTTTGCTCTTTTAGCAGTCAATGGTATATTCAATACTCTCCTTGAACACCACAGCTCAAAGGCATCAATTCTCCTTATCATCCCTAGTCGTTGTCCATCTCTCTGACACATAGCAAGTGACTGCAAAGACCACGGCCTGTATCTAGAGTGCCTTAGTCTCCAGGGTGGCATTGTTGCTCTTTAGTACTTCAGAGGGGTCTCTAACAGCAGAGTTTCACATCGCAATACATCTTATAATTTCCTGGCTGCTGATGCCAAAAGTGTTGATTGTGGATCCAAGTAATATAAAGCTGTGAAAAATCTCAGTCTCCTCGCCATCTATCATGAAGCTGCCAATTGAAGCTGCCAATTGACCCAATGGTGAGAATCTTTGTTTTCTTGATATTGAGCCTCAATGCATATTGAAGGCTGCAGTCCTTGACCTTCTGCAACAAGCACTTCAGGTTCTCCTCTGTTTCAGCAAGCAGGATTGTGTCATCTGCATAACTCAGATTGTTGATGAATCTTCCTCCAATTCTGATGCCACATTTCTCCTCAAAGAGCCCAACCTCCCGAGTAATCTGTTTTGCATATAGATTGAAAAGGTATGGAGATAGGACACATCCTTGGCATACACTCTTCCCAATCTTCAACCATGTAATGTTTCCTTACTCTGTTCTGACGACTGCCTTCTGCTATAAGAATAGGTTTCACATTAGCACAATCAAATGTTCTGGGATTCCCATTCTTCTCAGAGTTTGTTGTGATCCACACAGTCAAACGCCTTTGCATAATCAATGAAACACAGACTTGCTCTGGTACTCACTGCTTTCTGCCAAGATCCATCTAACATTAGCTACAATGTCCTTAGTACCACAACCCCTTCTAAATCCACCCTGCACTTCTGGAAGTTTTCTGTTGATGTACTGTTCCAGTCAGTTTTGAATAATCTTTGGCAAAATCTTGTTTGCATGTGATATTAATCACATATTGTTCAATAATTTCCACACTGTCAGATCACCTGTCTTTGGAATGGGAACAAATATAGATCTCTTCCAGTCAGTTGGCCAAGAGGTTGTCCTCCAGGTTCTTGACACAACTTGGTGAGTATATCTAGGGCAGCATCTGTTAGTTGAAATATGTCAATTGGTATACAGTCAATTCCTGGGGCCTTATTTTTTGCCAATTCTTTCAAAGTAGCTTTAACTTCTTCCTTCATCACCACAAGCTCTTGTTCATATGTTGTTTCATGAAATTCTTCTGTGCCTGCCAATTTCTTTTGGTACAATGACTCTGCATACTCTTTCCATCTTATTTTTATACTTCCAGGATCATTTAATATTTTGCGCAAAGCATCCTTAAATATTGCAACTTGAGGTTTGAATTTATTCTTCAGTTCCTTCAGCTTAAGAAATGCTGAGCAAGGTCAGCCCTTTTGATTTTTCTGACTCCAAGTCCTTGCACATTTTATTATAATACTTTGTCTTCCTACTTTGCCTTTTGAAATCTGTTCAGCTCCTTAATGTTTTGATTTCTTCCCTCTGCTTTGGCTTCTTGGTGCTCTAGTGAAATATTCAGAGTCTCTTCTGACATCCATGTTGGTCTTTTCTTCCTTTGGTCTTTGTAATGACCTTTTGCACACAAACTAGATGATATTCTTGATAGCCTCCCACAACACATCAGGTCTTCTCTCATGAGTGTTCAAGGCCTCAAACCTGTTTCTAAAATGGTTTTGAAATTCAGGTGGGATAGACTCAAGGTCAGATTTTGGATCCAATGGATTTGATTTCATTTTCCTTAGCTTCAGCTTGGACTTGCATATGAGTAGTTGTTGGTCTGTTCCACAATGAACACCTAGCCTAGTTTTCACAGCTGATATTGAGCTTCTCCAGTGATTATTTCCCCAGATGTAATCAATCTGATTCCTATGCAAACCATTGGGTAAAATCCATGTGTATAGCCAGCATTTATGTTTCTTATAAAATGTATTTTAAATGAATAAATCATTGATTGTGCAAAATTCATTCTATCTCCAGCTTCATTTCTGATACCAAGTCTATGTTTTCTGACTACTGATCCTCCTTCTCTGTACCCAACTTTCTCATTCCAGTCACCCATTATTATTAATGCATCTTGATTGCATGTTTGATGGATCTCTCACTGCAAACGTTGATAGAAATCCTCTATTTCCTTTCATTTGGCTCTGGTTGTCCATGTTTTCTTTGAATATCAAAATATTATCTATGCATCCAGCGCTGAGGATTTTTGTTTGGGATTTTTTTAAAATATTGAGATGTAATCCATATTGAAGGCTGTAGTATTGGATTTTCTGCAGCAAGTTCTTCAAAGCACCTTCACTTTCAGCAAACCAGGTTGTATCATCTTCATAATGCAGGTTGTTGATGAGCCTTTCTCTAATCTTGACAGCACATTCCTCTTCATGAACTCTGATTTATAAAATATTTTGTTGCCCATACAGATTGAATGGATATGGTGAAAAGACAAAATACAAATGTATCTTCTTTATTCATTGATTGTCTAACTCTCAATTGCATATTAAGCAATTGAATACATCATGACTTGGATATGGTACATCTTAGTCTTTAAATTTATTGTCTGACAATTCTGAAGATCAGAAGTTCAAATTCATGGTGACTACAGGGCTATACACTTTTTGGAAGCTTTAGGGGACAATTCTTGTCTCAGTTCTAGTGATAGAGATTAATTCTGCTTCCATGTGCAGTATTTCTTCCGTGGAGCTGTCTTTTTTTTTTTTTTTTAACAGAACACTATTTAAGTGGGATTAAAATCCACTTTACTCCAATATGACCTCATTTTAATGGATAGTATATTCAAAAAAAATATTTCCAAACATGTTCCAGTGTTGTTGTTTTTGTTATGTGCATTGAGTCGCTTGCGATTCATAGTGATCCTATGTACAACAGCCCTAAACTCTGCTCTGTCCTGTGCCAATCGCACTGTCTCTGACACACCCATCCTGATTACTCCAGTCACTGAATCAATCCACCTCATAGAGGGACTTCCTCTCCAAGGGTTAATACTTCAACGTGAATTTTGAGGAGACAGAGTTTAATCCATAACACTAGATTATGAAATTTGGCAATTAACAGGAGAGAGACAATTCAAGTCCAGGTATTCTACCTGCATATCTTCATTAGGCTCATTTTTAATAAAAAGGATTATTTCACTGTGATTCTTTCTTCTTTGATCCTGGTTCACTTCTTTTTCAGATGCTTGTTATCTTATATTGCCTACACCCCAGAGTTCATTGTTTGCTTTGGACCTAGAAGAGAATTATGTGAATGTAAGTGCTTAGTGGGACTACCAGCTTATCTGATTTGTTGCTGCACCATTCAACAAAAGTTCCTGGGCTCTCAACCATCAGATACTTTCCTAATTACTTTCTTACAATTCATTATAGTATTGCTTTGGATGAAGACCAGACCTATTAACTCTCAGTTCCATCAGGAGCCTAGCAAAATTTCCAGTCTTCCACAGCTTACCCTGAAGCTATAAATCTCTATGCTGGGGATTTCCCCCTCCTCCTTCCAAACAGGGACATAGCCTGATTTATATTGGAAGTCTGTCAAATTGCATTAAATGTTTCTTGACTGAATTAGTGGTTTTCTAGCTTCTTTCTCACAGCTGTCATGGAGTAGAACTGCACAATCTGTTCAGCGGATTCCAGGGCAGGTGTTTCTGTCTTGACAAAGCTTTTTCTTTAAACTAGCATATCTGGTGATTGAAATTTTTCTTAGGAGGATTATAGGAGGAAATCAAGGGGAAACAGGTTTTCCCCACACCAGCAACTTCACTTTGTGCTTTTCAGTTAGCCCTAACCAAGTAGTTTACCTGCTTATCAGCTCAGCAAAATAAAATAAAATAAAAAAATAGTTTCTAAACTACAGAATGTCAGAGAGATGCCACATCTGATTTCTACAAACTGGATGCTTTTTAAAAAATTTGGAAAAGAAAAATGACAGAAATGCCTAATACATTACCACCAACTTAATGAGTTGAAATAGGAATCTTCTGGTTTGAAGAGGCTCATAAAGACATTTTGAAGAAAACATTTGGTGATTAAGAATTAGACTTTAGTACTGAATGGTATGATTGTTGTGCACATTAGGGCAAATAAAAACCTTTTTTATATGTAAAGACATTTACACCAAAGCAACATATGCCAATAGACACATAGAAGATAAAGGGATAAGAATACTAAGCCTTTGTGTTTGATAATCATCAAAGTATTAAAGGGCTATTTTTCTTTTTTTTTAAATTTAAATTTGTTATTAATTTGAGTGAAAATTTACAGAGGCTTTGGATGTCCATTCATTCATTGTTGTAGATTTGTCCCCTCCCAAGGCTCCCCCCCACC
>NW_006399815.1:15630182-15644522 GCF_000299155.1 Elephantulus edwardii | reverse complement strand
GACTGGGATAATTGGGATGGGAGTATCAGAGACAGTGCGATTGGCGCAGGACAGTGCGGAGTTTAGGGCTGTTGTACAAAGGGTCGCTATGAGTCGCAGGCGACTCGACGGCACATAACAACAACAACAACAACACTATATCCAACCTTTACCTAACAAAATGCAGTTGAACTTCTATGTCGTAAGTCAATATGCACCAGCAAATCTTTCTTCTGCCTCACCTATCACTGTTACTCACCCTCTCCAGAGCTAAAAGGACAAACAGATCATATAATAAAGGATTTTATTATATTAAAGGTTATGGGGAAACAAAGAAGGGTACTCTTTGGAAATGCAGAGGATGTTTCTTTCTCTCTTGTTTGTTGTTGTAATAATGTACTATTTAATCAGAATCAACTCGTAGCTGACCCTCCCCTAGGTTTTCAGAGGCAGTAATCAGTCCGGAAGGAAATAGCCCATCTTTCTCTCGTAAAGCATCTGGTGAATTTGAATCATGTTCCTTTGGCTTGATCCTTAGTACACAAAGCAAATGTAAATTTTACAGAATGTTACTTGCTTTCTGAGAATTTGTAGAGATAGACTAATGCCGTATCATGAAAGCAAACTTAATTAGAGACAAATTCTAGGAAAACTATCAAATTACACATCCATGTATGGTATATGGATGAATCAAATTATATATCCATAGGTACTAATTTAATAACTATATTATAGAGATTTCTCTATGAGGATTTTAATAATAGATTCAGTACTGGGATTCCTTTATAATCATCAAAAATTTAAAACTTTGAATAATTTTACATCTGTCTGATATATAGTGTCAAAAAATTACCACCACAGGTTGGAAGGCATTTGAAATAAGACTGGGGAAGAACAGCTATCTTAAAGTTGCACCAACCTTAATTACTTGATGGAGTAAAGCTTTGGGCACCTTCATTCATTCATTCATTGCTGTGGAACAACTTAAAATGAGAAGGAACAACTGAAACATCAAAAATAATTGGAAAATGGGATATGCCATTTAGGAATCAAGGGAAATTGTAAGTTATCATAAATTGAATGGAACACTTGAAAATTTATATTCTAATTATTAGTGAACTGAAATAGATTGGTATTGGCTATTTGAATCAGAAAAAGAATGTGTCCTACTACTCGAAGAATGATAAATGCAAAAAGAGAAGTATCATAGTCACTGAAAAAAAGAACAATTCATGATGCATCATAAAATAATAACATTGTCAATGACTGGAGAATATCCATACCCATCCAAGTAAGAACAGTTACTAGGACCATTACTCAAATTTATTCACCAACTACTAGTGCCAAAGAGAAAAAATAAAAAGGTTTTACCAACTTTTGTGGTATTAAATTATTAAACAAGGCTTATTGATTAGGCAAGATGTATTGTTAATTGTTGATAATTAGAATGCCAAAGGTGGAAATAATGAGAAAAAATATAGCTTTGGTGACAGAAATTACCCCAAGGATCACAAGACAGAACTTTGCGGAAGTATTTCAGTTTGAGAAAGTTTGCTGTTAAAGACCTCTCCAAAAAAGTAAGTACTGAGGAACAATGAGGTCAGTTTAAAGACTAAAATGCACCTAATCCAGGTCATGGATTACTTAGTATTCATTTGAGAAATGGACAATGAATAAAATTTACAGAAGAATTGATGCCTTTGACTTGTGATATTGGAGAAGATTACGGAATATCTCGTGAACTGCTAAAAGAACTAACAGATATGTCTTGGAGAAAGTTTAGCCAAAGTTCTTGGAGACAAGGCCAGCAAAGCTGGCAAAGCTTCATCTCACATACTTTGTGCATCTTGTTAGGAGAGGCTATTCTTTGGAAAAAGACATCATGTTTGGAAAAGCGGAGGGTCAGTGAGAGAGAGAGGAAGACCCTCAATGAGATGGATTGAAACAGTGACTGCAGCAGTGGCTTCAAGTATCTCAGAGATGATGAGGATGGCACAGGGTAGGAGAGGGTTCAGATGTTTTGTTCATAGGATCACGATGAGTGGTATCCAACTTGACAGCACCAAACAACAACCACAGCAATAACAACAAAATGTTGCTATAACAAAAAAGACCACAAATGCATGTGTTTAACAAACAAATGTATTCTCTAATTGTTTGGGAAGCTAGAAGTCTGAATTCAACATGGCAGTTCTAGAGGGAAGGCTCTTCCTCTGACTCAGTTTTAGAGGAAGCTCATCATCTACTTTGAGTAACTTTGAGCAGGCTTGGCGTTCCCTGGAGACTGCTATGGTATCTTAGCATCAATATTTTTCTGGATCTAGAATGTTTATCTCTACAAGCCCTGGGACCAAAGCACGTCCTTCACTCCTAGCTCAGGCTGTTTTTGGTAGTATTGAGGTTACCAACTCCCCCCAAACCCAACTTCAGCTTGCTTCTTTCCTTTTACCTTTTCTAATAAAAGACACAGTGGCAGCAGGGTGGAGTGAGGGGATACAACGTGTGTGGCAGGTGATTCAGAGGACCCCACACCACACAGGTATGCATGACTACCTTTCCCAGAAGACCACGGGTCAAGGCTGACACTTTCAAATTCAGGAAGAAAATACTGTATGCTAAATCTATTGGATACATCAACCTCCTCTGCAAAACTATTGTAGCATAAATGGAGTAGAAGAAGAAGAGGCCTAAGGCACAAGAAGTCAATCTTGGAGCAGAAGTTCAAGATTCCTGAACTCAAGAGATACTGCCCTCAGTGGAAGAAACTGGCAACAGTTTGAGGCATTCAGAATCACAGAAGCCCAGAAAGATTGACATATAGGCAGGCCATCACATCGAAGGTTGGATACGGGGGATAGATCTTGAATGGAGTAAATGGGAGTAGAAGTGAATGCTGGTGGAGCAGGGAAAGGGGTGGGTTAAAACACACCTACCCAGGGTAGGCACAACACAGAATCTATTGGGTTTTCTACTACTGGGAACTATCTTTAACCTGCTTTTCTCTGTAAAATGCTTGTCTGTCAGATAATGTTCTAAATCTGAGCATCCAAAGTAAAACTGACTTGGAAGAAGGCCTGGCCATCCACTTCTGAAAACCCTGAGTGCAATAGAGCATACTTAGACTAGCAGATATGGCAATTGAGGCTGAGCCCTCGAGTATGGAAACACATAGGAGGAGGAACAGCTGTAAGCAGACACTAGTGATTGGAATATGGAATGTTAAAACTATGAATGTAGGAAAATTGTATATTATTAAGAAAAAAATGGAACACATAAATATTGACATAATAAATATTGGCGAGATGAAATGGACTGGCATGGGATATATTGAGTCAGATGATCATATGATCTACTATGCTGAAAATAATGGGGGTGCTTTCATACTTAAAAAAGTCATTTCTAGATCCATCTTGAAATACAGTGTTGTGAGTGACAGGATAATATCCATACGTATACAAGGATGTCAGTGAATATCACCATCATTAAAATAAATATATGCACCAACAAAGAGCCAAAGAGGAGAAAATAGAAGACTTCTATGAACTTTTGCAGCCAGAGATTGATAGAACATGCAATCAAGAGGCACTAATAACAATGGGTGACTGGGATGCAAAAGTTGGGAATTGAGAAGAAGGATCAGTACTCAGAAAACATGAACTTGGTGATGGAAATGAAGCTGGAGATAGAATGATTGAATTTTGCACAATGATTTATTAATTTAAAATACATTTTATAAGAAACATACATGCATGCATACACATGGATTTCACCTGATGGTATGCATAGGAATCAGATTGATTATATCTGGGGAAAGAGTCGCTAGAGAAGCTCAGTATCAGCTGTGAAAACTAGGCCAGGTGCTGATTATGGAACAGGCCACCAACTACTCATATGCAAGTTCAAGCTGAAGCTAAGGAAAATTAAGTCCACAGGAACCAAAATCTGACCTTGAGTCTATCTCACCTAAATTTCAAAACCATCTCAGGAACAGGGTTGAGGCCTTGGACATTAATGAGTGAAGACCAGATAAGCTTGGGAGGATATCAAGAATATCATGCAGGAAGAATGCAAAACGTCATTACAAAGACAGAGGAAGAAGAAAAGACAAAGATGGATATCAGAAGAACCTCTGAATATTGCACTAGAGCACAAAGAAGCCAAAGCAAAGGGAAGAAAAAGTAAAGTATTAAAATGAAATTTGCAAGGAGCTGGAGTCATAAAATCAAAAGGGCTGAACTCGCTTAGCATTACTTAAGATGAAGAACCTCGAGTTGCAATTCTTAAGCATGCTATGGGCAGAATATTAAATTACACAAAAACATTAAAAGAAGATGGAAAAAACATACAGAATCATTGTACCAAAAGCAATTGGTGGACACAGAAGAATTTATTAAAACAATGTATGAGCAAGAGCCTGTGGTGATGAAGGAAGAAGTTCAAGTTGCTTTGAAAGAATTGGCAAAAAACTAGGCCCCTGGAATTGATGCCATCCTGATTGACACCAAGTAGTGCCAAGAAATATAGAGGACATCTACCTTGACAACTGACTGGAAGAGAGCTACATTTTTTTCCCATTCCAAAAAAAAAGCTAGTCAACAGAGTACAGAAATTATTGAACAGTATCATTGGTATCACATGCAAGCAAGATTCTGCTGAAGATTATCCAAAAATGACTGGAACATCAATCACATCAACAGAGAACTGCCTGAAGTCCAGGCTGGGTTTAGAAGAGGATATGGTACTAGGGATATTATAGCTAATGTCAGATAGATCTTGGCTGAAAGCAGAGAGTACCAGAGGAGAGTCTATCTGTGTTTCATTGACTATGCAAGGCATTTGACTGTGTAGATCAAAGCAAACTGTGGCTGACTTTGAGAAGAATGGGAATCCCAGAACACTTTATTGTGCTTATGCAAAACCTATACTTGGACAAGTAGGCAATCATCAGAACACAGCAAGGAAACACTATGTGGTTCAAAATTGGAAAGCATTTGCACAAGGATGTGTTCTATCTCCATATCTTTTCAGACTATATGTGGAATAGATTATTTGGGAGGCTGTGGTCTATGAGGAGAAACATGGCATCAGAGTTGTTGAAAGACTCATTAACAATCTGCATTATGCAGATGACACAACCCTGCTTGCTGAAACTGAGGAGGACCTGAAGTGCTTACTGCAGAAGGCCAAGGACTGCAATCTTCAATATGAATTGAAGCTCAAGAGAACAAAGATTCTCATTACTGGGCCAAATGGAGGCAACATGATGAATGGTGAAGAAATCGAGATTGTTGAAAGCTTCAGTTTGCTTGGCCCTACAATAAACACTCTTGATACTAGCAGCCAGGATATTGAAAGAAGAATTGCATTGGGGAAGGCTGCTGTCAGAGACCTTTCCAAAAGAGCATTGATGTCAGTCTGAAGACTAAGGTGCACCTGATCCAGGTGTTGACCCTGAGTTTATTGCATTTAAAAAACACCTCAGGAACAGGTTTGAGGCTTTGAACACCAGTGAACGTAGACCAAACTAGTTGTGCAAGGATATCAAGAATTTCATCCACGAAGAATGCAAAAGTTCATTACAAAGGCTGAAGAGGAAGAAAAGACCAAGATGGATGTCAGATGAGACTCTGAATATTTCATTAGAGCGCCGAGAAGCCAAAGCTAAAAGAAGAAGTCAAGAAATTAAAGAACTGAACAGAAAATTTCAAAGGGTAGCTCAGGACGACAAAGCAAGATACTATAATGAAATGTGCAAGGATGTGGAATCAGAAAATCAAAAAGGCCGAACTCGCTCAGCGTTTCTTAAGCTGAAGGAGTTGAAAAGCAAATTCAGGCCACGGGTGGCAATACTTAACATAACTTTTATTCTGGTTCTCACATAGGCTGCAAGGAGCCATGCAATGAGCCCTCCAAAACACACACAAGCTAGCGTTAGTGCCAGCCGCCTGGGAACTTTCCCAGGAATTTCTTAGAGTGCTTAGAACAAAAGTGGCTCTCTGCCATATTTTGTGCAGGGACTCCTTCCCTTATCATTCTTTGGTCATGTGTGGTTATATGTTAAACAAGGATTCAGCACAGCACTACTGAACTTGCTCCAATATGGCTACTGTTTGGCTAAAACTGCCTATTTTATACAAGGCACTTAACTGGTTAACACAAGTCTATCTGCTGGGTATACATAACATATTGAAGTTCCTGACAGATATTAATAATTCTGTTCAGTAATTTCTACCTTCTGTTGGGTCACCTTTCTTTGGAATGGTCACAAGTATGGCTTGCTTTCCCTCAGTTGTTCAGATAACTGTCTTCTAAATTTCTTACCACATATAGATGAGCCTCTCCAGCTCTGTTTCAAAATTAGTATTCCATGTGAAATCCTACATCCTGTTTTTCTCCTGTGCTTTCAATGCAGCTTGGACTTCTTACTTCAATATGATTTGTTCTTGATTATGTCCTACCACCTGAAATGGCTGAACATTGACCAAATACTTTAGATAGAATGACTCCGTGGTTTCTTCCACCATTATTTATGCTTCCCATAGCAGTCAATATTGTATCCGGCCATCACTATTATAACTTGAGGCTTAAACTTTCCCTTCAGTTCTTTCAGTTCTTTCAGTTCTAGAAATGCTGAGTGTGTTCTTCCCTTTTGGTTTTCTAACTCGTTCTTCTCATGTTTCATGGTAATATTTTGCTTTGTAGTCTTGGGGGCTGATATACTTGAATCCATTGTTAAAGCCACCAGGTCAGTCCATGTTGTTGAGAGTTCTCCTCTCCTATGCCAACCCTCCACCTTTCCAAGAATGATGCTCTTCCCCAAGTACTGGCCCCTCCTTACAATATGTTCAAAGTTTGTGAGATGAATCAGTACCATGGTCGCACTTTCTCATCTCCAACACCACAACTCAAGGGCATCAATTCTTCTTCTGTAACCTTAGTCATTGTTCAACTTTCAGATTCATAGCAAGTAATCAAAAAGATCATGGCTTAGATCAAACACATCTTTATTTTTACATTGTTGCTCTTGATTCCTTTGGAGACGTCTCTGACAACAGATTTTCCCAATAATTAAAAGAAGTTTATATTGATTCAACATGGCAGATTTCCATTTACAAATGGCTAGGAAAGTGATTTTTATGTATTCCATTTCATTTTTGACAACTTGCAATTTTCCCAGAGTCATACTTTATACGTTTCATGTTCCAATTACTGATGGATGTTTATAGCTGTTTCTTCTCACTTTGAGTTGTACCACATCAGCTAAAAGCTCTGGTGGTAAGGAGTTGCACTTCCAACCCAAGGGCATAGAGTTCAAATCCACTAGCTGCTCTATGAGAAAAAGATGGGCAGTCTCCACCTGTGCAATTTATTGCCTCTGAAAACCCTGGGAAGAGAAAACTATGAATCAGTTCCAACTTGTAAGTACATAACAACAACCACATCAGCCAATGAAGAACTTGATTCTTCTTTAAGGAGGCATAACTTCCTAGTTACATTTTTGTGTGCCTTTCACCCTGAGGAGTTCATCATCTGTCACAACATCTGACAATATTCTCCTGCAAGTCTTAAGGATATCACTGGCCAATTATTTCAGAAATCCTGTTTACAAATTACAAATCCTGTTTTCTAGTCTTAATCCAGAAGCTCCTTCAAAACCTGTTCATCACGAGTAACTAACTCTGCTGGTATTTGAAGTACTGGTGGCAAAGCTTCCAGCATCACAACAATAGGCAAGCAATCACAGTACAAAAAACTGTCAGACAAACAAACCGGTGGTAATGGAGACCCAGCCTTATCAAATAAGCATGTTGTTCATGTGTACTATACAGTTGGAACCAACTCAGAGCTGATCCTCTGGAGGGATTTTGGAAGCAGTTAATCTCATGAGTGGAGACTGTCCATTCTTCTCCCATGGAGCAACTGGTGGCTTCGAGTCGAGTGCTTTCAAGATTGCAGTGCAACTTCTTACAAATCATTAGAGATGAAAATATGGAATCCAGAAAATGGAAAGCTAGTGGAAAAGAGTTCATAGGAGTTTTCTTAGGTCTGTTGTTTCAGAAGTAGAGAGCCAGTCCTTTTTCCTAAAGTCTTAATTTGGAAGCTCAGCTTTAGTACAGTATCTGACAGATAATCTCTTTCTCTCTTTACATGATGTGCTGAATTAAAATATTTTCCCTTGAGATAATTCCAATCAGGAAAGCCAGCTTTCGGCTCATGTAAGTATTGCAGGACCCAAGAATTCATCCTAAATAAGTAGCCAGCACACCATTACAATGAAAAAGAGGGAGCCCCATCAATGTGGATTGAGATAAAGTCTACAGCAATGGGCTCAAGTGTATCAGAGATTGTAAAAATGGCACAGGATAGGTTGAGATTCAAGTCTGTTGTTCACAGAGAATCTAGGAATCATAACAACAACAATAAGAAGCCATCAGTATTTCCTTTGCATGTACTTAATTATCCCAATCTCTCTACCTGAGCTAATCCCAGATGATGCTCTCCTCTTTTCATCAATAAACATGACAACCTTTTCTTTTGGCTAGTTTAATTCTTAAAACTCCACCTTTTCATGAATAAGCATAGCTTCCTTTCCCCACTTCCAGAGCCTTTAAAAGGACTTTGCCTTCCTTTGTTTAAAAAGTCATGGGTGAGCAATCACCTTGTCCCTCTAAATCTTTCTTTGCAAAGTATTTTCTCTAATAAACCTCTTTCTTTGTTTGCAAAGAAAAGCATGGACTCGTGTTTTGCTACTCTTGCTTAACAGGAGAAAGAATTTAAATTTAAAGAGTGTACTGAAGACATTTCTTTGGCTACCACAATTAGAAAGTAGGAGTTTGGCTATATTACAACAAAATGTAAAATTTCCTGGTCCAATTCCATTTTGACAAAAGTGTTGCTATATTTAATACCATCGTTGTGGCCACTGTGCCAATCCATTTATCTCAATGATGGTTTTCCTCTTTTCCCCTGATCTTCTACTTTACCAAGCCCTTCCCCAGGGACTGACTGGTCCTTCTTGAGGATATGTCCAAATACAGGAGACAAAATCTCATCATCTTCACTTCTAAGGAATATTCTGGTTGTATTTCTTTCAAAAGAGATTTGTTTGTTCTCTGGCTGCCCTTAGTATATTTAATTGTCTTCATCAACAGCACAATTCACATGCATCAATGCAGTATGCTGTTGATTTCTTGATTACTGGTTACATTGGCATTGATTGTGGATCCAAGTAAAATGAAATTCTTGACAACTTCAATATTTTTGTGTTAAAATGCTTGACACTTTTGGCTAAAGTATCTAAAGGAACCTGAAGTGAAAGAATAAACTTCAGGATATCAGAAGCATATGGATATTGAATGATTCTTAAGGAAAGTATCAACTGCAGGATCTAGTGATAAACCAACCACATCTGAAGTTAAGTTAAAATAAATATTTTTAAACTCTTTACCCTCTGAATCTGATTTTTTCTTATCTTCATATCTCTTTGTTGGCTTGGCGCAGTGACTGCCACAATGGACTTGAGCAGAGTAGAGATCATAACAATGGTTCCGGTTAGAGCAAAGTAATCGTCCATTGTTCATAAGGTTCCTGTGAGTTGTGGTGAACTGGATGGCACCTGACAGCAAGGGCCTTTCTCTTCGCTCCAAATCTTGTTTGATGCTCGTTCACTTTTCACTCTAACTAGCGCTTTTTCCCCCTCCCTAACTCTGAGTTCTATTACGCATGACCTAGTATCTTTGTGAATCCCAGGCACTATTTACTATTTTTTACTCTTTTCACATATGTTTACACAGAACACCACCTATTGCCCAACAAAGGAATCGATGGGTATGAAACAAACGAAATAAATAGTAATCTCACACCTCACTCTAGGATAAAAATATCATCAGGACTTAGTACAAAATGTATTGCCACTTTGTCTAACACAGAATGAAAAGTATTCAGGGCAAGAACAGTGTCTCCTCTATTAGGGTGTGTGCAGCAGTATTTGATCAATAACAACACTTTCATGGCAAAAGTATTTGGCATGTTCTCAGGTAAAGGAAGGAAATAAAAACAAGAACTTCAGTCTTTATTTTATAAATATCTGATTCTGTATTACAGTGTTTGGCAAATGCATCAACAAAGAAGCCTTAAACAACTTTATCTATGTGAAGTAGTTTGTTCTTTAGAGAGTTTTGAAAAAGAGACAGTAAGCTTATCTGACAAGTTTGCCAAAGTCCTAGTTAAAAATGCGCATTTCACATTCACTCCTTGTGATATCAAGAGATTTGAATCTTCCCTTCCCTTTCTTTTTCTTTCAGGGCTCAGTGGCGATCATTTTTGAGGTCAGTACTTTCCATTCCAGATAAGCTCCGGAGAGGATTGTTAAGAGAAAACACTCTGTATGGAAACTTTGTTTATAAACAGAAAATAATCTCCATGAGAATATTTTAAATGACAAATAACTGACCTCAAAGTCTTTCAAAGAGCCTGATGAAAAGCATATCTAACTTTTCTGTTGTCATAGAGGAAAGGAAAAAAAATGACTCTAACTTCTATTAAAAAAATGCAAGACGATTTATTGAAAGACAGCTCTGATGGACTAGTGGTAAGAAACTTGGCTGCAACCCTGCAAGGCAAAAGGTTCAAATCCACCAGTTGCTATGTGGGAGAAGGATAGCCATTCTCTTCCTGTGCAATTAACTGTCTCTGTAAATCTGCTGAAGGGTCAGCTATGGGACAGCTCTGGATCCGTGACATACAACAAAACAACAAGAATATTTGAATATTAAAATTATAGGCTTCAGCATGTGGAGTTTCACTAAAGAGCTGCCAGCTATGAGAATAGACATAGACTCAATTCTGAGTGATTAGTTAATGTAGGTTCTTCTGATTGGATATTTTTGGTAAATTTAGACACATTAAAGACAGGCATTCCTCGGCAAACTCAAAACTCAAACTCTTTGCCATCAAGTAGGAACTAACACATAGCTGATCCTTTAGCAGTTTTCAGGGAGTGCAAATTGCATAAAAGTTGTTGAGATTTTTTTCTTCAGGGGGGAAATCCCTCCAGGTTCATATTTACAGACAGACCAGAGAATTGATTCGGAGACAAATCAACAGACATTAGTTTATTAGGACAGGAAGCTTACTGACCAGGAGGTAGATAGATGCAGCTCTGTGAAGGTGGGCCTGAGAATTATCACTGGAGATGAGGGAAGCAACTAGATACTTTATACCACTATTCAAACAACTCCTAATAGGTAGCAAAGTGTAACACAGACTGATGGAAAACATCAACCATACATAATGCTTGTTGGTGTTATTTTTTTTTTGGTTGGTTTGTTGGGTTTTTTAAAATTTTATTTTATTGTTTTTGTGTGAGTGTACCGTCAAATCAGATCTGATTGGTACAGGAGGAGATTGTCCCTCCTTCCCCGGCAGAGCATCTGGTCGATTTGAACCATGAGCCTCTGGGATTGTAGTTGCAGCTCCTTGCCACTAGGCCACCAGAGCTCCCCCATAATGCTTGTTTTAAGAGAAAAACTGTTGCCTGCTTGATGTCCATCTAGCTCAGCAAGCACAGCTTAAAATAGCAGGAATGGTCAATTTCCCGTCATTCTAGGAAGAAGCTAGAAAAACCTAACAAAAGCAGGTAGTTTAGCTCAAGTGTAGGCATTATGGAGATATTTATAGGATATACCACATAGGAGAAGACTCCCTATATTTCTATCTTGTAAGACTGGAACAGCACATCACCAGAGAGCTATCAGAAATGTAGGCTGAGTTTAGACAGGGTCGTGGTACTAGGGATATTGTAGCTAATGTTAGATGGATCCTGGCTGAAAGCAATGAGTACCAGAAGAATATCTATCTTTGTTTCATTTATTACACAAAGGCATTTGACTGTGTGGATCATAACAAACTGTGGCTAACTCTGAGAAGATTGGGAATCCCAGAACACTTGATTGTGCTAATGGGAAACCTATACTTGGACCACGAGGCAGTCATCAGAACAGAGCAAGAAGACACTGCATGGTTCAAAATTGGGAAGGGCGTATGCCAGGGCTGTATCCTGTCTTCGTACCTTTTCAATCTATGTGCATAGTAGGTTATCCAGGAGGCTGGGCTTTATGAGGAGAAATCTGGCATCAGGATTGGAGGAAGAATCATCAATAATCTGCATTAGCTGAGCTGCTGAACAGTTGAACCCATGGTAACTTGAAACAGAAACATTAAAAGTATTTCCCATTCACCCAGGTAGAAGAAATAAGAAAAATACAAAGGGTCAGGAATAAAAGCATACTTCCCTAAATGTAAGAAAGTATTGCTAGCCAGTTATAAGAGATTTGGTTCTAGCTAATGAGATGAAAGCCATCCATGAAAACCTCTGGGAATCAGTTGATTTTGATCAATTATCACAGGATCAATAGGGTTGATCAGTAGGCTGACTGACTCTCAGAGAGTCATTCAGCATATTTTTGGGGAGTCCAATGTGAAGCCCACACAACAAGAACTATCAGCACTACTAAGAATGCTAAGTATAGATGCATGTACTTGCTAGTTTTGGATATTACCACATAGCAAAGAAAGCACACAAACTTATTCTTGTTGTAAATGTTACTTTCTCTATTGGGTCAATTTATAAGAGAGAAAGCATTCAGTAATCAGAATTTTTATTTTTAAACTCAGTAAAATATATTCTGTTGAACTTGAGGTCACCGGGTAAATATAAACTGGCTGTTTCTTTTCCATTATTTGACTCTAAGTATTCAGAGAATGAAACATGTTCCTCATTTAAAATGTGTTCAAATCTAATACTGGAAAATCCTCCAGAGCCTTGTATTTTCTTTAATTTATGTTTTTAATACTTTTTTATTGCATTTCTAAAGCAATACACAAGTTAAAATAGAAAACACAAATCCCACACATTGCAAAAACATGTAGGTAAGATAAACAGTTTGGAGACTAATTTATTATTAAAGCATAATTATATGAGAAAGAACAGACTTAAACTAAATAGCTTAGGCAAATCAAAGCCTTAAAACCAAGTCTCATCCTTCATCTATGAAAATTAAAAAGTCAATAAAATTCAAAAAAATGTACATTTAATTCAGTGTTGAAACAACATGTTGAAAGTATAAAACTGCGTAGGAAAAAATCCTGTGTTTTAGACTTGTATAGAAATAATTACTAGGATATGTTTGTTATGCATTATTAAAATTGAGAAAATGATATCACTCTGAAAGACCTCCATTTTGTGTTGTGTGGAAAATATCCAGCCAAACAATGTAGGCATTGCATATAAACTTCTCAAATCATAAACTACATATTTATTTAACTCACTTGTAAAAATGTCTAGGCAAAATTAATAAATATTGGTACTAAAATTAACATTGCTGCTGTCATGGTCCATCAAATTGTTTGGAACTCATCTATGTACAATAGCTCTGAACTCTGCCCTATTCTGAGCCAAATCTCACTATCTCTGGTGCATCTACTCTTATTACCCCAGTTAATATGTCAATCCATCTCCTCTGGGGTCTTCTTTTCCTGTGCTGTCCCTCCACCATTCTGAGCATGATGTCTTCTCCAAGGAAGAGTTTCTCCTGACCAGGTACTCAAAGTATGTGATATGGAGCTTCAAAATCCTTGCTTTCAAGGAACATCTTATTTTCACACTCTCCAGGACAGACCTGTTTGTTCTCTTTGCAGTCCATGGTATGTTCAATACTCTTCCCCAACACCACAGCTCAAAGAATCAATTCTTCTTCTATCATCCTTATTCATCATCCAGCTCTCTGGGGCATAGCAAGTAATTGCAAAGACTATGACTCAGGAGGTGGGCTTAGTGAAGAGGAATGTGGCATTAGGATTGGAGGAAGATTCATCAACAACCTATATCATGAAAAGGATACAACCTTTCTTGCTTAAACTGAGGAGACCTGAAGTGCTTGCTGCAGAAAGTCAAGGACTATAGTCTTCAGTACAGATTGAAGTTCAACATCAAGAAGACAAGGAATCTCACCATTGGGACAATTGTCAGCACCATAATCGATGTAGAAGAGATTGAGTTTGTAAAGAATTACAGCTTGCTCAGTTATACTATCAACTTCCTTAGTACCAGCAATCAGGAAATCAAAAGTCAAATTGCACTGGGAAAATCTGCTGTCACCTCAAGCTTGAATCTGTTTTCCAGTTCTTTCAGCTCTTTCTAGTATGACCTAAATACCATCAGAATAAATGAAGAAGTGATAGAAATTGTAAGAAAAATAATTTTAATGAAATCCATAATCAATGTCCAGAAAAGCAGAAGGGTATTTCTGTCATGACAGGAGTCTAGAGTGATGGCTACATGGTGGAGTAGCCCTGGGGGAG
>NW_006399815.1:15628299-15629437 GCF_000299155.1 Elephantulus edwardii | reverse complement strand
GAAAAAAAAGCAGAAGATAGGAAAGAAAATGGCATAATGTATTAGAAAATTTGCCCTAAAGGACCTCTTTAAAGTATTATAGGACAGGGATATTACTTTGAAAACAAGATATATGCCTAACTCAAACCAAGATATTTTCAATTGCTTTGTAGATACGTGAAATATGAATGGTAATACGTCGTATATATGCTGTTATGTCACAGATATCACAAGTAGGGTCACCGTGTCAGTCCATCTGTTTGAGGGTCTTTCTCATTTTCAGTACAATATACTGACAGATAATTGTTGTTGATTGTCTTCAAGTTGAGCATGACTCACAGCCACAGCGACTCTATGAACAAAAGGCCTGAAGCTGCTCTATAATTATCGACATTTATCAAAGTTCATAGAGTTTTTCGAGGCATGTTGTTTAGGAAGTGGATGCTGCTCCAGCTTCCAAATCTGTCATAGTATTACGTTATTGTTGTTATGTGCCACTGAGTCATCTGAGATATATAGTGACCCTATGCACAACAGCTCTGAAACCTTTCCTGTCCTGAGCCAGTCTCACTAAATCCAACACACCAACCCCCATTGCCCCAGTTACTATATCAATCTATCTCATCATGGGTCTTCCTCTCCTGTGCAGTCCATCCACCATTCTGAGCATGATGTCCTTCTCCAAGGATTGGTACCTCATGGCCAGGTGCCCAGAGTAAGTGAGGCAGAGCTTCAAAATCCTAGCTTCCAAGAAGAGACTTAGTTTCACCTTTTCCAAGATAAGCCTATTTGTAGGGGTATAAAAATTGTCTGTCAGTATATTGTACTGAAAGAGAGGAAGAAACTGAAACAGATAGATTGACATAGTAACTGTGGCAATGAATTCCAGCATGTCAAATATTGTGAGAATGACACAGGAATGAGCAGATGTGTTGTTCATACTATTGCTAAATCTCATACTTTACGACTCCTAACAACAAGAAAACAGCAGAGCTTCCTCAAGAAGGAATGATACTCAGAAAACAGAGCGAGACTTGATGACAGAAACAATCCTTGAAATGGAATGATGTAATTTGTATTCTAAATGATTTATATATCGTTAATATGCTAAGTAAACTCAGTCTTATAAGGGATAAGATATGGCAAATAATGCATAAGA
>NW_006399815.1:15619963-15626554 GCF_000299155.1 Elephantulus edwardii | reverse complement strand
TGACTTTACATATACGGATTTTACTTGATGGATTACGTAAGAATAGGATTGACTATATCTGAGGAAAGAATTAGAGAAGCTCAATATTAGCAATCAAAACAAGACCAGACTCCAACTTTGGAAGAGACCATCAGTTATTCATATGCAAGTTCAAACTGAGGTTGAAGAAAATTAAACCAAGTCTACAAGAACCAAAATATGACCTCAAGTCTATCCTACCTGAATTTAAAAATTATCTTAAGAATAGATTTGAAGCATTGAACACTAATGATCTAAGGCCAGATGAATTGTGGGATGACATCAAGGGTTTCTTCCATGAAGAAAGCAAAAGACCATCACAAAACCAAAGAAGAAACCACAAACATATATGTCAAAAGAGATTCTGGAAATTGAACTAGAGCATTGAGAAGCCAAAATGGAGGGAAGAGAAGCTAAGCTAAGAGAGCTGAAAAGACTTCAAGATGCAGATTAAGAAGACAAAGCAAATTATTTTAATGGAATGTGCATAAAGCTGAAATTGGTGAATAAAAAGGGAAGAACATTTTCAGCATTTCTTAAGCTAAAAGAAACGAAAAACAAATTCAAGTTTTGAGTTGCAATATTGAGAAATATTATGGGCAAAATCTTGAATGATTCAGAACACATAAAGAAAAGATGGAGGAATATACAGAGTCACTGCACCAAAAAGAATTCACCGACATTGTAATATTTCATCAAGTACCATATCAGGATTGGTGGAAGAATCATCAACAACCTGCGTTATGCAGATGACACAACACTGCTTGCTGAAACTGAGGAGGACCTGAATGAAGCGCTTGCTGCAGAACGTCAAGGACTGCAGCCTCCTGTATGGTTTGAAGCTCAACATCAAGAAAACAGATTCTCATCACTGCAGCAATGGGCAACATCAGTATGGATGGTGAAGAGATTGAGATAGTTAACAGTTTTAGCTTACTTGGCTCCACAATCAATACTCCTGGTAACAGCAGCCAGGAAATCAAGAGAAGAATTGCATTGGGAAAGTCAGCTGTGAGGGACCTCTCAAGAGTACTGAAGAGCAATGACATCAGGCTGGAGACTAAGGTGCACCTGATCCGGGCTATAGTCTTTGCAATTACGTGCTATGCATCAGAGAGTTGGACAGTGAATAGGGTTGATAGAAAGAGAATTGATGCCTTTGAGCTGTGGTGCTGGAGAAGGTGAAGCTGGAATCCTCCTTGGAGTTAAGGATTCTGAAGCTTCGTCTGACTTACTTTGGGCATGTTGCAAGGAGGGACTGGTCCTTGGAGAGGGATATCATGTTTGGCAGAGTGGAGGGGCAGCAAAGGAGAGGAAGACCTTCGATAATATGGATCGATTCTGTGACTGGAGTGGTGGGAATTAGTGCATTTGAGATGGCTAGGTTGGCACAGGCTAGAACAGCATTTAGAGCTCTTGTACATAGGGTCGCTATGAGTCTCAAAAAATAACAACAACCATATGATAAAGAGCCAATGGTAATGAAGAAAAAACTTCAAGCTGCACTGAAGGCATTGGCAAAAAATAAGGTCCAGGAATTGATGAAATACCAATTAGCATGTTTCAAATAGCAGACATAGCCCTGGGCATGCTAACCAGTCTAAGCCAGGAAATTTAGAAGATAGCTATCTGGTCAACTGACAAGAAGAGATGCATGTTTGTGGGAAGCCAAATTTCATACTAAATATTTGTAATAAACCGAATGCTATTTCAGGATGTGAAGGAGGCACCATACAAGCTGGAATTCACCCTGAGGCACCAAGGCAATCCTTGAATGTTTGGAAGCAGTGTCATTGTAGACACTAAGACAATCCTTAGGGTTTACAGGGTTCTTGCATTGTATTTTAAAAGGCCTCCCTCCTGAGTTAAGCAGAAGATTTCAATAGAAAGAGCTTAGTCTCATTTTCATTGAATTATCTTTGTTATTTGCTCCCTGACGATTTTTCAATAAAAATACGGGGAAGCTGGAATCTGTGCTTCATTTGTTCAAGAACTGTTCACCTCCTGCTTTACCTGTTTTCTCCCACATTCTTAGTGTTCTGTTTCATTATTAACTATTAATATGTTTTACCCTCAGTCTGCAAGACATATTTGTTCCCATTCTCAACAAACGTGATCCACTGGAATGTGGAAATTATTGAAAAACATCAATAATAGCATGTGCAAGGAAAATATTGCTGAATTCCGTGCAATTATGCCTAGAACAGTATAAGAATTGAGAACTACCAGTTCTGGCTGGATTTAGAAGAGGCCATAGCACCAAGGATATCATTGCTGATATCAGATGAATCCTGGCTGAAAGTAGATAATATTATTGTTGTTGTTATGTGCCACTGAGTTTCCTGCAACCCATGGTGACTCTATGTATATTAGCTCTGAAACTTGCCCTATTCTGAGCCAGTCTCTTTGTCTCTAGCAGACCTAATCCCATTGCTCCAGTCAATCCATCTCATCCTGGGACTTCCTCTCCTGCATTGCCCCTCCACCCTTCCAAGCATGAAGGGCCTCTTCAAGGACTTGTCCCTCCTGGCCATGTGTCCAAACTATGTGAGAAATAGCCTCAAAATCCTTGCCTTCAGGGAGTAGCCTGATTTACCTTCTCCAAGACAGACCTGTTTGTTCTTCTGGAAATCCACGATATATTCAACATTCTCCAGCACCACAACTCAAAGACACTGATTCGTCTCCTATCATCCTTGGTTATTGTCCAGCTCTCAGATGCATAGCAAGTAATTGTAAAGATCATGACTTAGATTACCTGTACCTTAGTTTCCATTCTTACATCATTGCTCTTTCGTAATCTAGAGAGGTCCCTAACAGCCCATTTTACCAATGCAATTCATGTTTTAATTTCCTGACTGCTGGCTCCATGAGTGTTGATTGTGGAATCAATAAAACTTAAGTTACCAATAGTCTCAATCTTTTCTCCATCCATCATGAAGAAGCCAATTGGCCCAGTGGTAAGAATCTTTGTTTTCTTGATATTGAGCTTCAATACATATTGAAGAGTACAGTCCTTGACTTCTGCAGCAAACACCTCATGTCCTCTTCGGTTTCAGCAAGCATGGTTGTGTCATCTGCATAGCACAAATTGTTGATGAGTCTTCCTCTGTCACAGGATAATATCCATATGCATACAAGGAAGACCTGTTAATACCACTATCATTCAATAATATGCACCAACAATCAGGGCTAAACAGGAGGAAATAGATGACTTCAACCAATTCTTATAGTCAGAAATCTATCAAATATGTAACCAAGGTATTTTGGTAATAATGGGTGATTGGAATCGAAAGTTGTGAACAGGGAAGAAGGATCAGTAGTTGGAAAGTATGCATGTGGTGGCAAAAATGAGGCTGGAGACAGAATCATAGAATTCTGTACAATCAGTGACCTATTATTTGCAAATGCCTTTTATAAGAAACATAAATGGTGACTGTACACACAGACTTCACCTGATGGCCTATACAGGAATCATACTGACTACATCTACAGAAGAAATTGTTGGGGAAGTTCAATCAGCTGTGAAAACTAGGCCAGGTATTGATTGTGGAACAGACAATCAACTACTCACATGCAAGTTCCAACTGAAGCTAAAGAAAATAAAATCAAATCTAAAAGAATCAAATCCTGCATAATGCCACTGTTATAAACAGGACTGACACTGAGTTGGGGGGAAACTAATAAAAGAGGGGGTAAATAATGTGTACTGCATTGAAACAGATGAGGGAATGAAGTGCTTAAAAAGAATATATGATTAGGTATTATTTGCAAGACAATAGTAAAGAATAAGAGCTGCATAGTAAAGTGGACTGGGGGAGATTGTACAATGGAAGAATTCTTTTTCAAAGAGAAATGTGTTCGGGGTGGAGGGCAGGGAAGAAAATGTGCTACAATGAATGAATGGAAACCCAAGTTCTCTATAAATTTTCATTAAAGCAAGTTAGAACTCACATCTATCTCACCAGAATTTAAAGACCCTCTCAGGAACAAGTTTGAAGTCTTGAGCACTAAGGAGTGAAGACCAGATGAGCTGTGGGAGGATATTAAGAATATCATCCAGTGCAAAAAGTCACTACAAAGAAAGAGGAGAAAGAAAAGACAGAGATAAATTTGAAAAGAGACTGACTATTGCACTAGAGCACTGAGAAGCCTAAGCAAAGGGAAGAAATCAAGAAGTTAAGGAGCTGAAGAGAAGATTTCAAGAGGCAGTACAAGAAGACAAAGTATCATAATGAACTATGCAAGAAGCTGGAGTCCAAAAATCAAAAGGGATGACTTGCTTGGCATTTCTTAAGCTGAAGGAACTGCAGAACAAATTTAAGCCTCAAGTTGTAATACTTAAAGATGCTGAAGGTAGAAATGTTGAATGGACCAGAAAGCACAAAAGAAGATGGCAGGAGTACACAGATGCACTAAACAAAAGAATTGGCTGACACAGAAGAAATTTCATGAAATGACATATGATTAAGAGCCTATGGTGATAAAGGAGGATGTTCAAGCTGTCCCGAAGGAATTGGCAATATACAAGGTCGCAAAAATTAATAGAATACCAATTGACATATTACTTAACCATAGCGAACAGATTTTGTGCTGGATGCACTTACCAGGCTCTGCCAAGAAATCTGGAGGACAACTATTTGGCCAGCTAACTGCAGCAGATCTGTATTTAAACTCATTCAAAAAAAGATGGCCCAACAGAATGTGGAAATTATCAAAGACTAGGGATGATAGAAGGAGAGATTTGCTTTTGAGCTTGGTGCTGGAGAAGAGTATTAAATATATCATGCACTGCTAGGAGAACAAATAGGTTCATCCTAGAGAGGGTGAGACAAGGCTGCTCCTTGGAGGCAAGGATTTTGAACCTTTGTCTGTCATACTTTGGGCATGTTGCAAGGGACCAATCCTGGGGAAGGGACATGATGCTTGGGAGGGTGGAGGGACAGTTCAAGAGAGGAAGACCCTTGGGATGGATTGACTCAGTGACTGGGGTAATGGGTGTAGATGTGCCGGAGATGATAAGGTTGACTCAGAATAGAGAGGAATGCAGGGCCGTTGTACATAGGGTTGCTATGAGTTGTAAGCAACTCGGTGGCACAAAACAACAACTTCACTAATATCATACAAAACAAGATCCTACTAAAGATTATCCCGAAACTACTGGAATAGTATATGAACAAGAAACAACAGATGTGCCAGCTGGGTTTAGAAGAGACTGTGGCACTAGGGACATCATATTTAATATTAGATGAACCTTGGCTGAAACCAGAGATTACCAGAGGAATGTCTATCTGTGTTTCATTAACTCTGCAAAGGCATTTGACTGTGTGGATCAGAACAAATTGTGGCTAAACTTGACAAGAATGGGAATCTCAGAACACATGATTGTGCTCATGCAAAACCTATACTTGGACTAGGAAGTAGTAGTCAGAACAGAACAGGAAAACATTGCAAGTTCAGAAAGTAGAGAGTACAAAAGAATTTGTATTTATGATTCTTTTACTATGTAAAGACATTTGACTGTGAGGATCTAACAAATTATGGTTAACATTGAGAAGAATTGAAGTCTCAGAACACGTAATTGTGCTCTTG
The DNA here is from genome assembly GCF_000299155.1 of Elephantulus edwardii. NCBI lineage: Eukaryota > Metazoa > Chordata > Mammalia > Macroscelidea > Macroscelididae > Elephantulus > Elephantulus edwardii. Next base: position 15,620,944 of record NW_006399815.1, on the reverse strand, counting down.
CAAAACCTACACCTAGATTAGAGGCCATTGTGCATGCGGAGCAAGGGAATATTACATGACTGAAAATGAAGAAAGGTGTGCATTAGGGGTGTATCCTTTCTCCATACCTATTCAATCTGTATGCTGAGCAAATATTTTGAGAAATTGGACTCTATGAAAAAGAATTTGGCATCAAGATTGAAGGAGGATTCATCAACAACCTGTGTTATGCAGATACAACCTTACTTGCTGAAAGTGAGGAGGACTTGAAGCATTTGCTGTAGATCAAAGACTGCAGACATTAATTAATGTGGCTTACATTTCAACATCAAGAAACCAAAACTTCTCATGACAGGACCAGTAGTGAACATCACGATAAATGAATAAAAGATTGGCACTCTCACTGACTTCATCTTACTTGGGATCCATAACCAATATACTTACTGTCAGCAGTCAGGAAAAGATCAGGAGATATATTGTGAAGGGACAGCAGAAACACCATTTTTTTATAAACCCCCATTAATGATAGAGGCAGAAGTGGGCCATAAAATTTCTTAGCTTAGGGCAAACATGACTGCCCCGGATAAAGCCTGGTCTGTCCTTGAAAAGTAAGAAATTAACTAGTGTCTTCGTGACACAAAAAGAGTAAAGGCAGGCAAAGTAACCAGCCCATCAAAAGCCAACCAAATGACTGATCCCCCCGCCCACCAATCTCTTTACCCTAGCAGGAGCTCACAAGAAAGAGCTATAAAAGCAAGTGGGAGGGGAAACTTGGGGCTTTTTTCCTTCACCACCTTCCTGAAAAAGGGAAAAAGTCTCCATGCATGGAAATAATATGATAAACGCTCTTGAAATTTCAGACGTGTTTTTGGATTTCTTTGAGGGGCATTTCATGGGCACAATTGCACTGGGGAAGTCTGTAGTCAGGGTCTTCTCCAAATTACTGAGGAGCAATGATGTCACTTTGAGGACTAAGATTAATCTGATGATTCAGACCATGGC
>NW_006399815.1:15615232-15619638 GCF_000299155.1 Elephantulus edwardii | reverse complement strand
GATCTTCTCTTCATAGTTTCAGTATTATCCATACTCTGTTTAATGACATCTAACAACATTTTGAACTATGTCAGATAATAAGAAAACCAAGAATAACTGATACATTTTACTTGAGATGTGGTAAAGAATATCACGTAGACCATGGACTAAAATAGCAAACATCTCTGTTTTGGAACAGGAGCAATCAGAACGTTCCTTAGAAGCCAATATAGTGAGACTATGTCACAAATAGTTAGCACATATTATCAGAACGGGCCAATCCTGGAGAAAGACATCAAGCTTGGTAGAGTAGATCAATGAAACAGAGGAAGATCCTCAACAGCGTGGAATGACACAGTGGTTCCATCACAGTACGACCTGTGAGCATGGCACAGCATCAGGCAGTGTTTCATTCTGTTGTACGTGTTCTCAATGAGTCAAAGCCAATATATGGCACCTATCAATGGTATGACCTGAGTTGCAATTACTCTCTCTAAGCTGTAGTTAACTAGTATAAAATCTGTCCATTACGTATTCCGGGTTTCCTCTCAGAATAAAAGCACAATCCTACATTATAGACAATATTTAAAGTGCTATGGGTATTTACTGATTTTAAAAAGAAATATTTACTGCGTGATAATCACACATACCATTTTAGATGCAATAGTAGGAGTTTCTAATGAAGAAAAGCTTCAGCAAGAACTAGATGATCTATTTTTGAAGAGTTTCAATTTTGTTTTGGAAATCAGAAGCAAGAAAAATTTGAATAAGAGATAAGGAATAGAATAGGAATTCCATTTTCTCAAAATACCCAGGGCTAAATATTACTGGGGATTTGAGTGGATTTGGGTGAGTTGTGACATCTGGATGAAGCAAGAACTTTTTCAGTGCTCTCTCTCAACAAATCACTCTTGGACACATTTTGCATCCATCACATGTACTTGAAATGACATGTTCTTTAAACTGTAGAGAAGCAAGCTTCCTTGTTATTTTCTTAGCTAGTACACAGTATTAAATCATAGTTGTTTGTTTTACTTATTATTTTTCTATTTGGAGACTGACTTCTTAATTTCAATATAATGTGTTTCTGACTGATCACAGGAGCAGAAATAAACACAGCCCCCTCCCATGCCATCTTCACAATCCTTGCTTTGAGTTCATTTTTGCCCTCACTGTGTCAAGCCATCTTATTGAGAATCTTCTGCTTTTTTCATTGAACCTCTAGTTCACCAGCAAAAATTCTTCTTAGGCATGGGTTCCTCCAATAACATGCTCAAATAATGTGAGACAAAGTCTCAGCATTCTCAACTCCAAGAGACATCCTTGTTGCACTTCTCCCAAGGCACATTTGTTTGTTCTTCTGGCCTTCGATAGACTAGTGTTATGTCCACCAATACCGTAATTCAAAGGCATCAATAATTCTTAATTCTTTTAATTAATTATCAGACTTTCACACAGATATGTGAAATACACATTATTTGAATTAGGAGTGCTTTAGTCTTTAAACAATCATCCTTGTTCTTTGGCACTTTGACAAGACCTTTAATAGCATGCTTGATGAATGTAACCTGTCATTTTTTACCTGTTTTTGTTGGTTTGCATACAATCATCCATATGCATTGTGTTTCACACATATGTTGTTGTTGTTGTTGTTATGTGCCATCGAGTTGCTTGTGACTCATAGCGACCCTATGTACAACAGCCCTAAACTCTGCTCTGTCCTGTGCCAATCGCACTGTCTCTGACACTCCCATCCCAATTATCCCAGTCACTGAATCAATCCACCTCATAGAGGGCCTTCCTCGCCTGCGCTGTCCATCCACCCTCCCAAGCATGATGTCCTTCTCCAAGGACCGCTCTCTCCTCACAACACGTCCAAAGTCTGTTAGAGGGAGCCTCAGAATCTTTGCCTCCAAGGAACCACCCAGTTTAACCCTTTCCAGGACAAATCTGTTTGTTTTCGTAGCAGTCCATGGTATTCTCAATACTCTTCCCAGCACCACAGCTCAAAGGCATACAATCTCTCATTGTAATGTGTTTTGTTCATGTAGATTGTGGGGCTTTTTTCTCCACTTACAGTAACTTACTGATAACTATATTCATGAAAATGTATAAGCCAGCTACTTCATGCCTCAGGCCTTAATGTCCCCAATTCAGGTGGCCAATTTCTGATTTTCCCATCCCTTTCAAACTAGTACTTTGAGGGAACAAGCAGGTCCCTTTTCTTGAAGTATCTTCTATTCCATTTGGAAACTTAGCGCATCTGCATCCACAAGCAAAGTCCAGTCCAGAGCAATCCATCACGTTGAAGCAATCAATACTAGCTTGAAGCATGGGTCATCTTTTCTTCATCTGGTTTGGTTCCAGTCAGTTTGTCCTCAGCCATTCATGGCTACATCCAGCTGCAAATACAGGAGTCCACACTTCTCCCTGTATTCCAGACCAGTTGTCCTTTAAACTCAGCCTTAGCCCTCATATGGATCCAAGACAATAAGCTAAGTGTCCTCATGGCCCCCTGCTCCTCGAGCCAATAACCCTTTTTTGCTTATCTATCATATGTGTGTGTTAGGTAGGCGTCCTAAAGGTACATGCAACATGTTTTCTTATTTCTTGAGTACTTCTTCCCTGGGTGTTGATTGTGAATTCAAGCACAATTAAATCTTGTATGTGAGGCAACTGAAAATAATATAGCTTGATTCAGATGCACCTGAGCCCTCACAATGGTATCTTAGCTTTTTAATACTTTAAAGAGGTCTTCTGGTGCAAGTTTGTCCAATACAATATATCATTTAATTTTTTGACAACTTTCAGGATTGTTAACTGTAAATCCAAGTAAAAGAAAACCCTTGACACCTTCAAACTTTATTATGATGTTGGGGTTTTGGTACATATGTGAATATTGTTGTTACCTTTATGTTAAGTTGTAGTCCTTATTGAAGGATTTATTCTGTGATCTTTGTCAAGTTAAGTGCTTCAAGTCTTACTTTTATCTAGCAGCATTATGCCATCTGCTTGTCATAGGTTATTAACGAATTTTCCTTTAGTCCATAAAGCTCAGTTGCTGAAATGATTTGCCTACCATACAGATTCAATAAATACACGGAAGGAGTGCAACCATGATAGACACCTTTATTGAAGGAAAAGCACATCCACAAAGCAAATGTCCTTTTTCCACTCAACTCAGTTTGTTGTACCACTGTGGCCTGTATATTTCTCTCAGGCTAGAAGATATATCACTGCTGACTCAAATATCAGAATGGTTACCCTGGGGGGAAACTTTTCATTGGGGCTTCCAGACTAAGGCAGGCTAGCAAGCTGGATTGATCATCCACATCTCTATAACTGGCCAGTAAATAGCAGTGGAGGATTGTTGGGTATAGTGTTCCAAGATGAGCCCCTTAGGCTGCAAGGCACTCAAAATGTAAAATAGTGGCTTCAGTTATGGGCTCAAAGACAGCAGCATTGTGAGGGTTTGTGAGATTGGATCATGTTCTGTTCTGTTGTACGTGGGGTCACTCACTATGAACCAGAATTGACTCAACAATACCTCACAACAGCAATGGAATCCTCTTGTTCTGTTCAACTATTCTACTGCCTCTTAATATATGTACAGATGCTGCATGAGCGCAAAATGTTTTCTGGAATTTCTATTTTTCACAATGTTACCTATTATTTATTATGAACCAAATAATTAAATGTCCTTACATAGTCAATAAAACACAAGTAAACATCTGTCTGGCATTCTTTAAAAAAATAAAATAAAATAACATGGAATAGTGGTCAGTGCTGGTAAATTGCTAAATCAAATTGGGGCCTCAGTAGCATGTTAACTGCAAAAGTCAATTATACACACTGCTACCACACTCAGATCTGAATTCTAAATTACTGTTTGTAGGGTAGTATTTCCCTAGGGAGAAATTCTATCTCCGGAATTAGCCTCCCACTTTATTTTGACAAAACCAAGCACCCATCTGTTATGCAGTCACTCGATTATGTGAGAAGGTTGATAAATCCAGGCTCAGCAGATCTGAGAATGCTTTTTATATTCTCTTAAGTTTTGAGACAATATGAACATCCTAAAATAAATTTTTCTACAATAATGAGCAAGATGAACATTCAAAAATAACAAAACAGATAATATGGGTTATAATTTCCATATGTAAAAAAAAATTATACATCAACCAAAACATGGAACTTTGCATAAGAAAAGGTCACTTTTAACTGCCTTGAGTTGTAAGAATCCTATAAATAGAAAAAAGTGCTATAATATATATTTTATTTGTAAATAAACATGTTGTTGTGTTGTTGTTATGTGCCGTCGAGTCGTTTTCGACTCATAGTGACCCTATGCACAACAGCTCTAAACCCTGCTCTATCCTGCGCCAACCGCACCGCCTCTGACACACCCATCCCGATTACCCCAGTCA
>NW_006399815.1:15608264-15609173 GCF_000299155.1 Elephantulus edwardii | reverse complement strand
AGATTGTTCAAATAAAAAAGAAAACAACAAAATTTCATTAGTTATAGCAATATAGAATAGAAACATGAAAGTAGGGGAGAAAACATAGAAACAAAAAAAGCACAGTTATCTCTACAAATAAAGTGTATTCTGTCAGTTGTACAGTTCATATTTATGTGAGAGTATTTAGATGGATTTTCAACATATTTTATCTACTGTAAAATATGGGTACATATTGTACAATCATTGCTCTTAGGGGACATGTCAAAATCAAGAGAGAAACAGTCATCTCTTAAATCAACAGAATCAAGGTCCACGAGAATCATGAGTCTTAGTGGAGAGAAAATAAAAGTAAAATAACAATTAAAATAAACACACAGGTGTTTTAAATATGGGTCATAAATCACAAAGTAAGAAAGTGGATGAAAGTGCAGCCATTGGTCTGCAGCTGGTCACTTGAGTAAATTGAGCCACAAATGAAATTGCTTGTGTTGATCCCCACATCAGCAAATTGAAATCCAAGTTTATGTCAGTGCATGAATTTCATTCAAGTTGAAACCCAGATGAATCAATTGACTCTTCTGTAAAAGGAAACTTAAACTAACAAATCATTACTTGATTATTTTAATTTTATTCAAAATTTCCCCTTGATTCCCAAATAGGGAGATACTAAACTCAACAGTCCATATGAAAATTGCCCAGAGTATTGTGTGTCTGTCCTGTTTATTAGCTATTGTAAAAGTCTTCTCCCTGTGTTGTGCTTAGAACTCTCCTCTAAACTTCAGATCAGACATTCCTCAGTTCAACACCCTCGGTCCCAACAGTGAAGAAATCAGACTTATTGAATTGGGAAAATATACTTTGGTCCTTGATACTACAAAGTAGTAAAGAGCAAAGACTTCATTTTAAAGATTAAATGTGCTTGATCCA
>NW_006399815.1:15600025-15608164 GCF_000299155.1 Elephantulus edwardii | reverse complement strand
AATCGTTTTTGGATGATCTTCAGCAGAATCTTGCTTGCATGTGAAATCAATGACACTGTTCTGTAGTTTCCACACTCAGCTGGGTCACCTTTCTTTGGAATAGGAACAAATACATACTGATTTTAAAATTATTTTTAAAAATTCTTTCTAGGTAATAATAACGTTTTTGGCTAAAGAATATAATTTCCACTAAAATCAAATGCACCACCATCAAGTTGATTCTGATTCACAGCAACCCTATAGGACAAAGTAGAACAATATAGAAGCAGAATTGCTCATCTTGCTCCCATGGTAAAGTTGGTGGATTCAAAGTGCCAAACTTTTGGTTAGCAACCCCATGCTGAATTCATTATTAAATGCTTAAATAGGAAGGTCATCCTCAGAATGCCTTAAATATTCACTAGACTTTTAATTTATGACTTTATACATTTTTATTCAGTAGTCCAAATACTTTATATAAGGGTTGAGTTGAGTTGAGTTGAGTTGAGTTGAGTTGAGTCGAGTTGGCAAAGTCTACACTCTGGCCCTTTCTCAAAGATCTTGACCCACCTGTTTCAGGAATGTTTGTGGGGCTCAGGGAAGGGAAGAATTAAAAGATATAGAAGTGCCAGGATGGTGCGAAGAGATGATGCAACCTACTTGTTAACAGGGAACTGTGGTGGCCTCTAATAAAAAGTTGTGTTCCTAACACAAAGACATTTAGTTCAAATCCACCAGATGCTCCAGGGGAGGAAAAAAAAGGTACTCTCCTCCCATACAATTTACTACCTCTAAAAATATACTGGGGGGAGGGGTGTGGGGGATTGAATAAGTAAAAATGCTGCAGGGTCAGCCATGATTAGATTTCAACTCGACAATCCCTAACAACAACAATAGCAAAGTAGAAGATTGATTCAACTCAGAAGTGCTTTCAATAAAAAGCCTTGAAATCTACTTTTGAGAACTGTAAACCACAACTTCTTCTGATACACATAGCATTGCCATTAATAAGAACGAAGTGCCTAATAGCTACTGTTAAAATGATGTAAAAGAATGTAAGAGTGGAAAGGGCCAAACTCCAGAAGGAACCAAGAGAAGCTTCATATGGAGAGGAAAAGTTGGTTAGGACGTAATCCAAAATAAGCCTGGTGACAGTTTGAAGACTTGAATATCTTGATTCTTCTTATTTAAAAAAATTCCACATTATTACATGGAATTGTCTTTGGAAACTAAAAGCTAGGTACTACGGTGCTGGCTAAACTATGAAATGAATATAATTTGTGTTAGCCTTTTTTTATTGTTGTTTCAGTTTATGAATCTATAAATTGAACTCTGGTAGTCTAATAGCGAAGAGTTATGCTGCCAATCTAAAATCAGGTGGTTCAAATCTACCACCTGCTCTAATGGAGAAAGTTGGGTGGTCATCTCCTATGCAGTTACAGACTCTGAAAATCAGTTTAATGATCAGCTAGCCACAAGTTGATTCTGACTAAACAGAAGACAGCAACAATATATAAATTAGGAAGCACTGTAATGTTACCTGATTTCCAAAGCCCAGCTTCAAGCAAATGTAGAATTTGTAAGTCCACATTTACTTCCTTGAAACTCAAGTCATGTAAAAAAATTCTAATTATTTTAATAGAGAGACTATGTAAAAAAAATCCCACAGATTTCCAACCAACAATCTCAGATTAAATACATACATATGTATGTATATCATATATCTTTCAGTCACATATATAGATCTCAATCAAATATGTGTGTGTCTGTGTGTGTGTGTGTGTGTGTGTGGTTGATTGCCATCGAGTTGAGCATGAGTCATAGTAACCCTATGGACAAAAGACCTAAAGCCTTTCTTTAACTATCACCATTTCTCACAGTTCATAGAGTTTCCAGAAGTATGTTGTTTAGGAAGTGGATGCTACTCCTGCATATATCTCATGGGCTAATCATCCAAATGATCTACCCCAGGTAACCATATGAGTCATCTCAAGCAAGACTACCAAAAGAACCATGGTAGGGCCATGAAGCTGTCCTGTTAGAGAATCATGGATGAATGTACACCTTATTTTTTTAATTATTTTATTAATTTTAATGAACATTTACAGAGATTTTGGATTTTCATTCATTCATTGTTGCACTTTTTTCTTTCCCCTCTCCCCCAAGTTCACTCCTCTCTTTGAAAAGCAAAAGATAAACTTCTTTGTTGGTATATAATCCCCCTGACCCTGCCCCATCCCACCCCACCCCACCCCAGCCCCAAATGCACTCCCCTATGCAACCTTAATTCTGGATTCCTGTGATAATCATAATATGCTATCCTATATCACTTTTAAACTGTTCTCTCCTTCATCTGTTTCAATTCAGTATACATAATCTGGATAGATTATGTGTACATCTGATTTTAAGTAATATTTTTGTCATTTATATTCATTGTGTTTCATGCATCAATATTGTAATATATTCAATTGTTCATTTATATTTTAATTAATTCATGTATATTGTAGGTTCTTTCCTCCTTAAAATAATTTTCTAATAACTAAATTCATGAAGGCATGTAATCCAGCTATTTTATACCTAATGCTCTTAATATATATCTTTTAGATAGCCAATTTTATTTTATTTTATTTTAAGACAAGGTGCTCTGGTGGCCTTTGGTGAGCCAAAGGCTTAAGTTCTCTGTTTGCAAGAGAAGGAGAAAAAAAAGCCAGGGCCACTTGAATAGTCATAACTGATTTTACCAACTTCCCAAAGGAGAGCTGTCCCTGTCAATAGCATTAACAACACAAACCAATTCCCATGAAGTCAAACATGTCCCCCATATACTCATATCTCTTTTTGCTTGTCTTAAAATCAATCTTACTGCTTTACTGGGTCAAAAATCCAATGTGATAGCTCACAGACCACATGGAACCATATTGGAGAAATCAAAAGGCTATATATGATTCAGGTTAGTAGCAAACTACCAACTGACTTGTTTCAATTAATAGATGCAGCCTTGTGTACTCATCAGTCTATACCAGGAAATTTGGAGGACAGTTGTCTGGTCGGTGGATTGGAAGAGGTCCATATTGGTTCCCATTCCCAAGAAAGCTGATTCAACTGAATGTAGAAATTATCAAACAATAGCACTGATATCACATGCAAGCAAAATACTGCTGAAGATCATTCAAAAACAGCTGGAACAGAACATAATTAAGGAACTTCCATAAGTTCAAGCAGGATTTAGAAGAGGCTGTGGCACCAAGGATATCATTGCTGATATCAGATAGATCCTGGATGAAAGTAAGGAATACCAGAAGAATGTCTATCTGTGCTTTATTGACTATGCAAAAGCATTTGATCATGTGGATCATGACAAGTTGTGGCTGACACTGAGAAGAATGGAAATTGTAGAGCACTTGATTGTGCTCATGCAGAACCTATACCTAGATCAGGAGGCTGTTATGTGAATGGAGCAGGGGAGCACTGTATGGTTTGGAATTGGGAAGGGAGTGTGCCAGTGTTGTGGTCTCTCTCCATACCTGTTCAGCCTATATGCTGAGCAAATTATCCAAGAAACTAGGCTCTATGAAGATGAGTGTGGCATCAGGATTGGAGGGGGACTCATCAATAACCTGTGTTATGCAGATGACACAAACTCACTTGCTGAAAGTGAGGAGGATTTGAAGCACTTGTTGCAGAAAATCAAGGAATGCAGCCTTCAGTATGGACTGCATCTCAATATCAAGAAAACAAAGATTCTTTGGAAGAACAGGCAGTGTCATGATGGGTGGAGAGGAGATTGAAACTGTCAACAGCTTCACCTTGCTTGGATTCACAATTAGCACCCTTGGTACTAGCAATCAGGAAACAAAGAGACACATTGCACTGGGAAAATCTGCACTTAGGGACTTTTCCAAATTATTAAGGAGTAGTGACGTTAGTTTGAGGACTAAGGTGAGTCTGATTCAGGCCATTGTCTTTACAATTACTAGTTATCCATCTGATACCCGAACAATGAATAGGGGTGACAGAAAAATAATTGACTCCTTTGAGCTGTGGTGTTGGAGAAGAGCACTGAACATCCCATGGACAGCCAAGAGAACAAACATGTATGTCTTGGAGTGGTTGCTGTCTGAGTGCTCTTTGGAGACAAAAATGATGAGACTTCGCCTCACATACTTAGGACATATTGCTAGGAGGTGCTATTCTTTGGAGAGGGACATGGCGTTGGGAAGGGTGGAGGGTCAGAGTGGTAGAGGATGGTAATGGTGACTGTTGCAATGGGCTGTTGTGTGTCAGGAAATGTGAAGATGATGCAGGATAGAACAGGGTTCAGATCTTTTGTTCGTAGGGTCACTATGAGTCCTGCTCAACTCGATGGCACCTAACAACAACAAGCAGAATACAGTTAGTCAAGACAGCTTCAGAAATATTCTTTCAGGCACCTCAGCCTTGGACCTCATGGCTTCAGGCCATTGACAAAGTTCTCAGGCCTACAAACATTGGCTCTTCACCTCCACCCCACCTGAGTTGTCCAACAAACTTGGGCAAGGGCTCTTAGCTTAGGTCTTGTTCTGTCCCTAGTGGGGGCAGTCAGCTCCAGCTCAGGTGGGCTCTCTGATTCTTTAAGTCAGTCACAGTTGCTGCTGTTGCCATAGGTGTCTGACTGGCACAAGAATTTCTGGGCCTTATAGAGGGAGAAGAGATTGAGGTTGTTAACAAGTACAGCTTGCTCAGCTCCACAATCAACACTCTTAACACCGGCAGTCAGGAAATCAAAAGACAAATTGCATTGAGAAAATTTGCTGTCAAAGACTTCTCTAGAGTACTGGAAATTAACAATGTCAGTCTAGAGACTAAGGTGGGCCTGATCCAGTCCATGGTCTTTGCAATTATTTGCTATGCTTCAGAGAGCTGGACAATGACTAAGGATGGCAGAAGAAGAATCAATGCCTTCGAATTGTCGAAATTAGTGAGACTGGCTCAGAACAGGACAGGGTTCAGAGCTGCTGAACATAGGGTCACTATGGGTTGCAGGTGACTCGCTGACACATAACAACAACAAGAAGGATGTTTTATGTTTTCTTGCTTCTTTTTCTGCTAGCAGGAAAAAATCTTTCTGCTGCTGGATAGGCTCAAGTTAGTAGCAATACTAGCCATTCTCCTTGTGGATAGACTAACACATCCTATTCATATATTCCTGTCCATGCACATGCCAAAGTTAGGCAATGGCTAGGAATGCCATTTTGAATAAACCCTTTACTCCACACTGTTTGTTTAAATCCACTAGCAGCTCTAAGAGAGAAAGATGAGGCATCTCCTCACTAGTGATTTACAGCCTCAGAAACTTACTGGAATGTCAACTATGAGTTAGAACTAACTGAACAGCAATCTATAAATTGAGGATAATCAGTGTATTCAACAGAATTTTTGTACATTAAATACAGTAGGGAGAGAACCTTGTATTCTTTATACTTAGAATATGTTCAATAAATTATAGTTGCTATTAGAGTGATGGTGCTTCCTTTTTAGCTCAGAAATATGATCACCTTTGAGAGAAGCTAAACTTTTCCTTCAGTGGTGGAAGGCTCATAGAATTTATCTTTGGATTAACAATGGGCTCTTGAGTACCAAATGAGAAAGGTCATTTAACTCTGTTAGTTCCCTTTGTTAAACATAAAATGTAATTATCTTTTCTGAAGGAAATATATTCTCTTAAAATGTTGCCTGTGGTGAATTCTGCAATTCCAAAGCCTGCGATTACAATTATGTGTCTGTACTTCTCAGTCCATGACGTGTATTTGTTTCAGTTTTGTTATCTGCTTTATTTTATACGATATCTAGTGACACAGCACTGGTCTGTCCATTTGCTGCACAGAGGTAACTCGTGGTTGCTGTGATGCTGAAAACTGTGGCACTAATTTGTCAAATGAGATAATGGTTACCCATGGTGGTCACTGTTTGGTGGAGCGTACCGATTAAAACGAGCTTGGAGGCAGGAGTGGCATCCACTTCCAAAATAGCTTGCATCCGGAAACCCTATGAACTTGGGGAAACTATGAAAATTATACAAGTGTTCAGGTCTTTAGTTCATAGGGTCACTATGAGTCTTCTACAACTCCACGGCACTTAACAACAACGACAACATATTTCTATATGTATGAGGTCCCAAACCAAAAACTCAAGCCCACTCCCATCCAATCTAGTTTGACTCATTGCCGACCTTTGAGTTAATAGTCTTATACATTATTACGTTGCCAGGATGCTCCTTAGAGCAAGAATGGTAACATTTCCTCTCATATACCTTGGCTATGTGGTTAGGAGGGGCCAATCCTTAGAAAAAGACTTCATGTTGGGAAATCTAGAGGTTCATGAAAGAGAGGAAAAGCCTCGAAGAAAGGTGTTGAGACAGTATCACATTACCGTCTCACCCTGTAGCAAAGTTTAGCAGGGCAGCAAACAATGAATGTTGGAGATGATGTGGAGAGGTGGGAACTCTTATACATTGTTGATGGGATTGCAAAATGGTCCAAACACTCTGGAAGGCCGTTTTGCATTTCCTTAAAAAGTTGAACATAGATATTTCATATGACCCAGCTTTTTCACTTTAGGAAGATACCCCAAAGAAATTAGTACTGAGACATAAATGGAGATTTGTACACCAATGTTCATAGCAGCGTTATTCACTATTGCAGGAATATTGGAAACAGCCCAAAAGCCCAACCACACCGAATGGATTGAGAAACTGTGATACATTCACACAATGGATTATTATGCAGCACTTGGGAACAATGATTTAGAAAAATGCTATGTAACTTGGGAGAGGCTGGAGAGCATTATGCTGGGTGAACTAATATAGTCTTAGAAGGACAAATACTACATAAGACTATTATTGTGAAAATATAAGGATACCTAGTAAAACATGTATAGGAATTCAAGGGGGGGGCTGATGATGGGTAAGGGTGAAACGACAGGGTTGCACAGTTTTGTGGTGGAGGGAGGTGGAGAAGAAAATGAGGATACAGGCGGAAAGACAAGGTAATAATGGGTAAGGTCTAATGGTGACTCATAAAACAATGCATGAGAACGATTGTATGAAACACAATGTGAATGGAGCATAGTGTGAAACGCAATGTAAATAAACTTTGTAAGCAAACTAATTTTTTAAAAAAGGTAAAAAAAAATGATAGCAGGTAGCATATCACAGAAAAATGTTTTACAAAGAACCCAAGACTGAGTTTGATTATAATGCAGAATAAATAAAAATCAGGCCATTAAATTTTTTTAAAAAGAAATTCATTAATATAGTGACTTTTACAATGAACTTGAGTGCTGTGGACATTGTGACAATGGCACATGACAAGGAAAGGTTCAGATCTATTGCTCATAGAATCACTCTGAATCAGCCTACTAAACGTCTAGTAACAACAACAGGGATCCTTAAGCAGGAGACCCTGAAAAATATTATCTTTATTTGAAACAGATTGTCTAAATAATATATAAACATAGGTAAAGCAGTGAAGGTATATTTAAACCTTTTAAAATGTTCAAATATTCAATCCTAAACCTTATATTCTACCTTCTTTTTTTATCAATTTTTTTATGTCTTCATCTCTTTCAAGTGGTATATGCCCATATTTCAACAAGTAGGCATCTTCAATCACAATTACTGGTAACAAATTCCAATATTATAATGTTTATATGACATTTATTAAGTGAAGGAGCTGTTGGTTTATGTTTTCTTGGGTTTGTGTTGAACATTTTCTTTTCCATCTGAAAAGCAAAAAATGAAACTTGATTTTAAGTAACCCCAGATATCAGTGAGTTACGTTAAAAAAAAAAATCTATCTGTAAAAAAACTCTTTTACAATGTTAAAAGTAAATTATCCTGTAGAAATGTTTACAATATGAGGTTAATAATCCTGCTTGAACTCATGTACTAAGTAAGTTTTGAATATCTGTTTATATATGGTTTGTTTGATGTTTTATGGATTTGTTCTGAACTGTTGTCTCCAAGCTCAATTTCGTCACTCAGTTCTGTGACCTCTTTGACCAACACAGCCAGTGAGTCAATCAACAGATTTTCATTCACAAAGTGAAATCTTTTGCATAAATTGAGGCGCTCAATAATCTGCCCTATTAACTCCATTCTTCTTTAACGTTGATCTTTCTGGA
>NW_006399815.1:15593143-15599925 GCF_000299155.1 Elephantulus edwardii | reverse complement strand
AATACGTCTTTTAATTTCCTGGCTACTGGTGCCGAGAGTGTTGACTGTGCAACCAAGCAAACTGAAGCTGTGAACAATCTCAATCTCTTCACCATCCATTCTGGTGCTGCGAATTGGTCCAGTGATGAGAATCTTTGTCTTCTCGACATTGAGCCTCAATCCATACTGGAGGCTGCAGTCCCTGACCCTCTGCAGCAAGTGCTTCAGGTCCTCCTCAGTTTCAGCAAGCAGGGTTGTGTCATCTGCATAACGCAGATTGTTGTTAGGATAGATTAATCCTTGAAAAGGAACGTTAGGTAGATAAAGAGTCAGCATAAGAGAAGAAAACCTTTCACAAGTTAATTTGACAAGGGGACTAATAATAGGCTCAGGTATTTCAGAGATGATGACAGCACAAGACAGGGCAAGGTACAGATCTGTTGTTCATAGGGTGCACACACACACACACGCACACACAGGTACAATATGGTCTAGTGGTAAATTGTTCTGCTGTCAACAGAAAAACATGCACTTTGAATGCCAGTTACATGCACTACCTTTGAGTTGCTTCATTAGCATATGTTCTTGAGTACCGTAGAGTCGGAACCAACTCTCTGGTGGGTTTTCAGAGGCAGTTAATTACATGGGAAGAGATTGCTGATCCTCCTCAATAGAGCAGCTGGTGTCTTCGAACTGCATGCCTCTGAGATTGCCGCACAGTTTCTTGTCGCTAAAAATGCATTTAATATGTAGTCAATGCCTACTTTATTGAAAATATAAAGTGGCTTATAAAAATATTTTAAATGTAACAGTTTGAAAGTATTTTAGGCAGATCTAAAGGAGACATAGCAGTCAATTTAGAAATTATCATACTGTGACAGTCATTTGATGCAAAAGGAAAAGCAGAGACACTTTGCCACAGGACCACAGTCCTGGAGTAGGAGCACAGGGGCAAGAACCTTTCTCCAGTGCTGCCTGGGACAAAAAGCCCTGCCTGAAACTGACACATGGGGACTGGACTTAAATTCTTCTAAACATGAGATAGAAATCAGTGTGAATGACCAGAAACATTGCGAGGTGCAAAACATCACAGAAGTGGCTCATAGTCTAAGCCATGATATCAAAGGGTTGCTGGTGGAGAGGGAGGTGCTGGGTAGGGTAGGAAGGAGTGCAATGATGCTAATGCTCAAGGAAAGGGAAGGGACAAGACACACATGCAGTGGGAGGGCACTGCATGTATGGTTATCTCTATGAGGGGAAGTGGCTTTCATTAAAATGTTTGTCTGTCGGATGTTGTTCCAAAGCTAAGCATCTAAATTAAGACAGACTAGAAAGAAGAATTGACCATCTGCTTCCAAAATCTAACAGGCCTTTGAAAATCCTATGTGTGATAGAGCACACAAAGAGTAGAATAACAGATACGGCAACTGAGACTGAGCCCTCAAATTTGGGAACAGATAAAAGGAGGACCAGTTTTAAGCAGAAACTACTGATTAGAAGATAGAATGTGAGAAGCATAAATGTAGGAAAACTGGACATCATTAAGAAAGAAATGTTGTTGCTGTTGTTGTTGAGTACCATAGATTCAGAACCAACCCATCGCTAACCCTCCAGAGAATTTTCAGAGGCCATTAATCACATGGGAGGAGACTGCCCATCCTTATAAATATTGACATATTAGGTACTGACAAAATGAGATGGATTGGCATGGGGTATTTTGAATCAGATAATCATATACAGTCTACTACGCTGAAGATGAAAAGGTGAGAAAAAATGAGGTTGCTTTCATAGTTAAAAAGGCCGTTTCTAGATCTATCTTGAAATAGAATGTGAATGACAGGATACCAGTATCATACAAATTTATGTACTAACAACCAGAGCCACAAAGGAGGAAACAGATTATTTCTATCAATATTTGCACTCAGAAATTTATCAAACATGCAACCAAGATGCCTTTATAATAATTAATGACTGAATACAAAATTAGAGAGCCAGAAAAAGGGATCAGTAGTTGGAAAATATGAACTTGGTGACAGAAATGAGGCTGGGAGTAGAATGATAGAATTCTGCACAATCAATGATTTATTCATATTAAAAACCTTTCTTAAGAAATATAAATCCATGCTATACACATGTGTTTCACCTGATGGGATGAATACACAGGAGTCAGAGTGATTTCATTTGTAGAAGGAATCATTGGAGAATTTCAACAGTGAAATTTCAGAGAATTTCAGCAGTGAAAACTAGACCAGGAGCTGATTGTAGAACAGATCATCAGCTACTCACATGCAAGTTTAAAGTAAAGTTAAAGAGGGTCAAATCAAATCCACAGTAATAAAAATTTGAGCTTGAGGCTATCCCACCTGAATTTAAAAACCAACTCAGGACCAGTTTTGAGGCCTTGAACACTCATGAATGAAGAAGAGATGAGCTGTGGAAGAACATCAAGAATATCATTCACAAAGAATGCAAAAGGTCATTACAAAGACAGAAGAAGAAGAAAAGACCAAAATAATGTCAGATGAGACTGAATATTGCATTAGAGTACCAAGAAGTTAAGGAGTTGAATAGAAGATTTCAAAGGGCAGCTCAGGAACAGAAGGCAAAGTATTACAAAGAAATGTGCAAAGAAATGGAGTCTGAAAATCAAAAGGGCTGTACTCACTTGGCATTTCTTAAGCTGAAGGAATTGAAGAACAAATTCAAGCCTTGAGTGGCAATACTTAAGGATGCTATGGGTAGAATATTGACTGATCCAGGAAGTATTAAAAGAAGATGGAAGGACTATACAGATTCACTGTACCAAAAAGAATTGGCTGACACAGAAGAATTTCAAGAAACAACATATGAACAAGAGGCAATGGTGATGAAGGAGGTAATTCAGGTTGATCTGAAGGACTTGACAAAAAATAAAGCCACAGGAATTGATGGATTACCAATTAACATATTTCAACAAACAGATGCTACCCTGAATGTGCTCACCAAGGTGTGCCAAAAAAATCTGGAGGAAAACTACCTGCCCAGCTGACTGGAAGAGATCTATATTTGCTCCTATTTCAAAAGAAAGGTGACCCAGAAATGTGGAAATTATTCATATCACATGCAAGCAAAATCCTGCTGAAGATTATCCAGAAATGACTAGAACAGTACATTGACAGAGGACTACCAGAAAAACAAGCTGGATTTAGAAGAGGCCTTGCGAGACATTATCACCAATGGCAGATGGATCTTGGCAGAAAGCCAAGAGTTTCATTGACTATGCAAACGCATTTGACTGTATGGATCACAACAAATTGTGGTTAATTCTGAGAAAAATGGAATTCAAGAACATTTCACTGTGCTTATGCAAAACCTATATTTAGACAAGGAAGCAATCCTCAGATCAGAGTAAGGAAACACTGCATAGTTAAAAATCAGGAAGGGAGTGTCAGGGATGAGTCTTGTTTCCATACCTTTTCAATCTATATGCATCACAGATTATTTGGGAGGCTGGGGGTTATGAGAATGAATGTAGTAGCATCGGATTTGGAGGAAGACTCAACAATCCACATTATCCAGGTAGCACAACCTTGTTTGCTGAAACTGAAGAGGAACTGAAGCACTTGCTGCAAAATGTCAAAGACTATAGTCTTCAATATGAATTGAAGCTCAGCATCAAGAAGACAAAGATTCTCACCACTGGGCCAATTGGCAGCACCATGAGGTTATCTACAGTTACAGCTTGCTTGGCTCCACAATTAGCACTCTTGGTTTCAGCACGCAGAAAATCAAAAGATGAATTGCATTAGGTAAATCTGTTGCCAGGGACCTTTCCAGAGTACTGAGAAACAACGATGTCAGTCTAGAGACTAAGGTGTACCTGATCCAGGCTATGGTCTTCATAATTACTTGCTATGCATCAGAGAGCTGGATAATCACTAAGGATGATAGAAGAAGAATTGATGCCTTTGAATTATGGCGCTGGAAAAGAGTCTTGAACATACCATGGACCACCAAGAAAAACTAGTCTGTCTTGAAGAGGGTAAAACCAATTTTCTCCTTGGAAGCCAGGATTTTGAAGCTCTATGTCATGTATTTTGGGTATGTGGCTAGCAGGAATCAATCCTTGGAGAAGGATATCATGCTCATAAGGATAGAGGGACAGTGCAGGAGAAGATGGCCCTGGATGAGATGGATTGATACAGTAACTAGGATAATGGAATAGATGTGTCAGAGTCAGTGAGACTGGCTCCGGACAGGGCAGGCTTCAGAGCTGTTGTACTTAGGGTTGCTACGGGTAGCAGGCAACTCAATGGCACATAACAACTACAACAACATTAGCATTGCACATGGTTAGTTGCTATTACATCAGTTCAGATTGGTGACTCCTTGTGAAAAGAACAAAATGATGCTTGGTGTGTACCTTCATCATAATTGTGGCTATGCCTAAGTCCATTGCTGCAGACACTGCATTTTTAATATCTTCCAACTTGAGGGCTCATCTTCCAATACTGCAGCAGATAATATCTTGTTTTGATCCATAATAGGATTTGCACAGCCTAATTTTTGAAAGATCTCCAGATTTTTCCCTCTAATCTGTCTTAGTCTGGAAGCTTCACCAGAACCTGTACAATTTAGGTGATCATTTTGGTATCGATGTTATTGTAGAAATACCAGCAGCATAACTTCCTACATCACAGTAAGTTATCACAGAACAACAAATTTACAGGTGGATAATGATTATTACCCATTGTTGTTATGTGCTCTTGTTTCAGCTAAAAGTTACAGCGACCTTACAAACAATAGCTGAACCTTGTCTTATCCTGCACTGTTCTCACAATCTCTGATATGCTTAGCCTACAGTTACAGTTATTGTGTCAGTCTATCTCACTGAGGCTCTTCCTCTCTTTCTCTGACCTTCTCCCTTTGCTAACATGATGTCTTTTTCTAAGAACTGGTCTCTCCTGACAACTAGTTCAAAGTGTTTGAGAGGAAGTTCACTATCCTTGATTTTTAGAAGCATCCTACTTGTGCTTCTTCCAAAAAAATAGGAAGAATTGCTATGAAATAGAAAATGGGATTATGCCTCTAAATTATTAAGGCAAAAATCTTGCTGTTTAAAAATTAAAGCAAAAATTTTGCTGTGTAGTTTTCTTAATACTTTAAACAGAAATAATTTCTATGGGAATACAAATTAAAAATACTAAATCTAAGATTTATAATACTTTGATAATGTTTCTTTATCAAGAAAGATGTGTTCCAGGATACATTTAAGCAAAATCTCAAATGTGAAAATGTTTATAGTAGGAAAAAAGCTTGTCTTATATAGCATATTTGCTAGACATCATAGTGGAGTTACTCCCATGCTAAATCTTCGCAGACTTTAGGGAGAGAAGTATGACATGGTGGCAAGGGACGAATTTTGTGTCAGCCAGAAGAGCTGCAAACCGAGGTTAAAGTAACTTTATAATTATTAATAATGAGACAGCCAGCCAGAAATGAGATTGAACAGAGAGCATAAAACAGGAAGCCAGCAGTTCTTGACTGAAGTCCCGCCTTGCATTCGCATTCCAGCTTCCCTGTATCTTTATTGAAAATTATCAGGAAGTAAATCACAAAGAGAATTCAATGCAGATGAAGCCAAGCTCTTTCTATTGAAAACCTTCCTTTTGACTCAGAAGGGAGTGGTTAGCAAATGCAACAATTTGCTATACCTCAGGGTACCAAATTTGGTGCCTCAAGGTGAACTCTAGCTCAGGAAGTAGGGGGCCTCTTTAGGGGGGTTCTAGCTGTCTCTTATCTGCAGGGAACAAACAGCTCATATTCTGTGATCTGCCACAAGAGAAATCCTAATTTATAAATTTGTAATTCCTTCAATTCCTGAACAACGGTTTTCATATAATATTTGGTATAAAGTTTGGCTTCCCATAGAGAGCCTTAAACTGGGGGTAAGATAGGGCTAAGGGGTAAATTCTATCATCCTGGTAGAAACGTCTTAAAAGTCTGCTTTCTGAGAATTGAATAAAGACACTGATTGAAAGATGTGAGTAGAGGTTCTAATAAGATGACAAAGCACACTGATGTTACCAACAACCAAGTAACCTGCATTAAGCTTTTATTTTATGAGTGAAAATTTAAAACAGGTTACTCAGCTAGTGATATGAAGAGCATGACCAATACGTGAAACCTATTTATTCCTTGAGTACATCAGATTTTTTTACAAAGAACCAAGAAGAGATCCACTTATTGGAGCAGTGCAAAACTCTCATCAAGATCCATAACTTATTCTTCCACCTGGAGTCTTGTAACTTTTACATTAATGTCCTAAAACCCAGATAATTTCAAGGGATTCAGATTATTCTTTTACATAGACTATGAAAATGAACCAGGTAGTCCCAGACAACAAGGGTAGATAATAGCTAAATATGTGAATGAGGCCATTGTGGGTTAGTCAGATTCCAGATTGAGTCACTTCAAGCAAGACAACCAAAAGAATCACCACGGTGGTTCTCACAGGGAAACATAAAGAGTTTTATGATGTGACAAGAATTATTTTTAATATTGTGATAATACTTTAATATTGAGAAGACTGTGGAAGGTCAGATAGAAAAGAGTAGAGACCAGGGAAAATGACATTTAGTAATTCTGGATAGAGATGATGGTGATTTAGAGTGTAAGGAGTAAGAAACAATCATATTTTTATACATTTTGAAGGTATGAAGCAAGACTGAAAAATTAGATGTTTGAAGGTATAGAGAAAAGAAAGGCAATTTTTAACATTTCAGCAACAGAACAACACCATTCTCTTTTAAAATATTTGTTAC
>NW_006399815.1:15591461-15593043 GCF_000299155.1 Elephantulus edwardii | reverse complement strand
AAGCTCAATTTTGTCACTCAGTTCTGTGACCTCTTTGACCAACACAGCCAGTGAGTCAATCAACAGATTTTCATTCACAAAGTGAAATCTTTTGCATAAATTGAGGCGCTCAATAATCTGCCCTATTAACTCCATTCTTCTTTAACGTTGATCTTTCTGGATGTTTTTGTGAAAAATCCTACTGTGCGTATGGTTTCCGTAAATTGATGTAGTTAATTTCCCAGAAATGCATAGAACAAGTGCAAAAGAAAAGTCGTGCTTCTCAGTTTGAAATCAACTTGTTTTTCTAAATCTCTTTAATCTAATCCTTCTTGCTTTTAGTCATTAAAGATATGAAGGAAAAGGGGGGGATATCTACCATGCAATTTTTAAAACTGAAGCTAGCTTCCTAGGGCTTTAAAATGTCTTAGCTATATTAAGTTCAATCAATTAGAACAAACAAATCATCAGTACTTCTTTTAATCTTGAAATGAATTAATTAGTATTTTAACTCAAGCTTCTTGCAGCAGAATATTCTCTTTTCTAGGTAGAACTCTCCCTGGTGAGATGTTTGGAAGCTGACATGCCCTTTCAAATCACCTCTGTCCTCAGCTATTCTTTTTGTTCTGCTATGTCAGGGTATATAACATAGTGGCTTCAGCTAATACCATTTATACAATTAATGTAAATTTATTCCTTGGTTTATTCAAAATCATAGGTACTTATGAGCTACTACAGCCTGAGACAATGGTACATTCTTTTAATTGAAAGAATAATTAGTAGAGAAAATATGTTGTTGTTGTTGTTGTTATGTGCCGTCATCATAGCGACCCTATGTACAACATAGGCCCACTATAATACAAATACAACTTTCTTCTCTCTTAAAAAAATAAGGCAATACACTTTCATTTACCAGCATTCATACAAATATCACCATAAATTAAAGAATTTTAACCATGTAGATTATGAAAAGTTTTTTTTTAAAAGGATTTCAGCTAGGTGTACCCACACCCTCCAATTTTTGTCATTCCCTGCCTGAATTTATGGCTGAAAAGTGCAAGTTTAAAGCATATGAAAGTGTAAACTTATGAATAGTCAGTTAGAAATCTGTTGGTAGAAAATATACCTATAAAATATTTTAAATCTTTAACGAATGTGCCGGATCCTAACCATCAACTTGATATGGTGTTTTTCCCACAATGAAAGTTATTACAGGCAGAAGGTTCTGAATCAGTCTGCTCTTGTGCCTGTCATCTACTAGTACTAAGTAAACTATACTTAGCACATGACCTATGCATAGCTAGCACTTGGTCATGTTGTTATCCTTTAAGTGCATTCATATATTTAGCTTCTTTCTGTATAGTCATACTTTTCTGGGGAATCAGAAGACTAAAGATATACTAATATACTGGTACAAGCAACCTGTTACGTCTGAGGAATACTAAGAACCAGACCTTATGTCATGAATAACTTTCCAACTGGTTTGCTCCAGAATCGGAGACTTCCATTTAGAATTTACTCCTTTATGATGGCACACAATATATGGAAGTATTTAATTAAAATGTAAATATCTCATTGAGATAACATATATTAAGTCAAATTT
>NW_006399815.1:15586725-15588313 GCF_000299155.1 Elephantulus edwardii | reverse complement strand
TACACAATGTATATTAATGATAAAAATACTAATAAAAACCCAGAGCAACAACAAAAAAATTACAAGGTTATCATAAAAGAATTAAAATAAAAAAGACAAGCTAACCATCTTTTCTGTCAAACATTATGCTAACTATGACTTCTTTGGCTTCCTCTTTTCATTTTTTATTCAAATCAAAGTTTACAGATCACATTAGTTTTTCATTCATTCATTCATTCATAAACTTTTTATAACTATTAATGTGGACTAATATAATTAATTAAAAATAATATCTAATTAATCTCATATACTGCTTTTCCTTTCATACACCTAATTTGCAAGATTGATGTTACTGGTTGACAGATTTTAGCAGTAACATGTCTTAGCTAACATCTGTCATAAAGCAGGTGTTAAGTCTTTTGTTACTGTAAATTACTATTGTTCAAGGTCACTAAACTAGTACCCATATTATTTCAACTAGACTTTTTTAGAAGAAAAATTCCTGGTAATTCCCTCAGGTGCATGCTGTAATTTTATGTAAAGCAACTTGATGGTTGATGATTCCGATTTTATTGTGCCAGGTGTGTGGGAGTGATGAGATGCAGATATGTGGAAAGTCAGTCCCAAGAGGATCAGAAAAACATGCAAAACAAATATTTGGAGTAACACGGAAGTGATCCAGATCTGAGAAATACCAACAACTGACAGTAAGGGGAAACAAGAACCAGTGCTCATGTACCAAGGTACACACAAATACTAAAGTTCAAGTTCAGGTACATCTTCTGGCAAGCAAGTTAGCAGAAGTTAGAGTCGATGAAATTAAACTCAAATTTTGGCTTATCATAAGCCACTTTTTTTCTCTCCTTCTGCTGAAGCTAGAGCCAGTTCTGAGATAAAATAAGTTCACGATCTGTTCATGTATCACTGTTGTTGTTGTTGTTATGTGCCATCGAGTCACTTGCAACTCTTAGCAACTCTATGTACAAGAGCGCTAAACCCTGCTCTATCCTGTTCCAAGCCACTGTCTCTGAGACACCTACTCCCATTACCCCAGTCACTGACTCAATCCATCTCATCGAGGGTCTTCCTCTCTTGTGCTGTCTCTCCACCCTCCCAAATATGATGTCCCTCTTCAAGGAGTGGTTCCTCCTTGAAACATGCCTAAAGTATGTCAGACAAAGCTTTGGAATCCTTGCCTCCAAGGAGCATCCTGGTTTCACCCTCTCAAGTACAAACCTGTTTGTTCTCCTAGCAGTCAATGGTATGTTCAGTACTCCTCTGCAGCACCACAGCTCAAAGGCATCAATTCTCTTTCTGTCATCCCTAGTCACTGTCCATGTCTCTGATGAGTGGCATGCAATTGTGAAGACGATGGCCCGGATTAGGTGCACCTTAGTCTCCAGCCTGACGTCGTTGCCTTTCAGTACTCCGGAGAGGTCCCTGACAGCTTACTTTCCCAACGCAATTCATCTCTTGATTTCTTGGTTGCTGATACCAAGAGTGCTGATTGTGGAAATAAGCAAACAAAACTGTCAACAATCTCAATCTCTTCACCATCCATAATGATGCTGCCAATTGGTCCAGTGGTGAGAATCTTTGTCTTCTTGGT